>NW_020917457.1:0-1642 GCF_003984885.1 Neopelma chrysocephalum | reverse complement strand
GTGTGGGATTTCACAGAAGAACTGGCCCAGGGCATTGCCCTGGCACAAGGGCAGGGAAAATGTATTGGCTGTGTGCAACAGAGCAGTGAGAAAGCCAGTGGCCCAGGCGGCTGCTGCCATGTGGGCACAAGCTCTTCTGCCCAGGAGGGTCCCGTAGTGCAGGGGTTTGCAGATGGCAACGTAGCGGTCCTAGCACATGGTGGTGAGGAGGAAATACTCTGCTAACATGAAGAACAGAAAGAAAAAGGCCTGTGCAGCACATCCCTTGTAGGAGATGGTTGTGGTGTCCCAGAGGGAATTGTGCATGGCTTTGGGGACAGTGGTGCAGATGCAGTCCAGGTCTGTGAGTGAGAGGTTGAGCAGGAAGAAGCCCATGGGGGTGTGCAGGTGGTGGTCGCAGGCTATGGCGCTGAGGATGAGGCCGTTGGCCAGGAGGGCAGCCAGGCAGATGCCCAGGAAGAGCCAGAAGTGCAGGAGCTGCAGCTCCCGCCTGTCTGCAAATGCCAGGAGGAGGAACTGGGGCATGGAGCTGCTGTTGGACATTTGCTCCTTCCCCAGGGTATTTTGATCTGTTGAGGAGGACAAGTCACTGCTGAGTTAGACCAGGCTTCTGCAGCCAAACATTACACCTCTCACAGCCACCCCACTCTCAAGCTCCTTCTCCTCTCTCAGACCTCCCTGCAGCTCCCTCCCCTGAGCTCTGCCTTTTGCTGGCTGAGGGGACCATTGGAAGCAGTAACTCTGTGATGGGCTCCCAAGGACCCCTTCCTGGTCTGAAGCGAGATGGAAATCAGAATGCAGGGTGGTCTCAATTTAAATATAGTTGTGATACATCAAGGAGCTTCTCAGCTTTCCTGTTTGCAATTCAACTGTTCACCTACAGAGAAACTGCACAGATATCCAGGAATCTATGTCCAAGAACAGATTGACACACTCCTCACCTTTTCATCTCTCCCCTCCCAGAGCGAGACACAAAATGCTCATTGCAGTTGCCAAGGGCATTTCCATGGATTTAGAACTGAGGAGTTTTCTCCATGGGAATCCTGTGCAGCACAGAGATCCTATGGCAGAGCTGTGCCCTTCTGGAGGGCACCTGCAGCCCTGCAGGACACCCAGGCAAACAGCTGAATACCCTGAAGGTGCCTGGAGGGCACTTGGGCACTTTGCACCCACAGACACATCCCCACAGCAGCACCCAAAGGGTTTGTGTCTGGACAGGAATCTGCCCTTGCCCCAAAACCCCACACTGGCTCAGAAACCCCACTGGTGAGAACAAGGAGAGCCCAGGCAGCAGGGGATGGCAGTGAAATGCCACAATGCTGCTGCCAAGGGAGGAGGGACACAGAGAGAGCTCTGGAAATCAGGGCCTTGTCCTTGCCTGGGCTCTGGCTGCTGCAGGGCAACGCACAGCCCAGCCCCCGTGGGCCTGAGGGCACAGGCTCTGCTTCGGCTGGGAAAGGAGCCCAGGGAGGAGCTGCTCAGGGAAGGGGTCTGTGCCACAGGGACAGCAGGGAGGGGCCCACATCCCCCTGCCCAGCACTTGTGGCAGCAGCTCCCTCTCCCTGCCTGCCTGTCTCTGGGTGAGGAGCTGTTCGTGCCAGCAGCCCCTCCCTGTGCCCAGCTCAGCTCCCTGCCAGTGCTG
>NW_020917456.1:0-1117 GCF_003984885.1 Neopelma chrysocephalum | reverse complement strand
CCCTCTCAGCTTCCCTCAGTAACCCCCCAGTCCTTCCCAGTGTCCCCTGGTTCCCCCCAGTGTGTCCCAGTATCCCTCGGTAATCACCCAGTTCCCCCCAAAGCCCCCCAACTGTCCCCAATATGTCCCCAGATGCCCTTGGCCCTTCTGTGAGCGGGGGGGAGGGGGCATTTTTGGTGTCAGAGGGTTCAGGGGGGGCTCCTGTGGTGAAATGGAGGGTTGGGGACATCAGGGATGGGGTTTCAGGACAGTGGAATTGGGGGTGCCAAAGGGGGATTTGGAGCCATGGAGAGCCCCTGGGGACATTGGAGACACCAGGGGGGTCTCAGCGTGTCAAGGGGGGAACTGGGCATACCAAGAGTGTCTTGGAGACACACCAGGGATGTCTCACCTGCTCTTGGTGCAGCCCCTCCTCAACCCCCCAGGCCCCTTTAACCCCCCCCCCAAATGTCCCCTAACCCCCATTTTCCCTTTAATCCCCTCCCCCCACAGATCCCTTTGACGCCCCAATGCCCCCAAAACCTGTTTTAACTCCCCCAAATACACCCAAAGACCCCCAACGCCCCCCCAAATCTGCATCCAAGCCCCCAAAGATCCCTTCAAATCTCCCCCAGCGCTCCCCCAAATCCCTTCCAACCACCCCAAAGAGGGATCACCCGGCATCCTGGGACAGGAACACAGTGGGCTGTACTGGAGGCACTGGGCTGTACTGGGAGGGCACTGGGGGGGGCTCAGGTGTCCCACGACAATGTGGTCCTGCTCCAGGAGAGATCTGGGGAGCAGTGAGGAGGTACTGGTCTGTCCTGGTCTGTGCTGGTCTGTACCCCCAATCCCCAAAGCCCCTCCCCAGCTCCCCCAGGACTCTCCCGCACCCTAAAGCCCCCCAGGCCCCTGACTTGGTTCTGCTGCCCCTTGAGCATCTGCAGCTCCTGCAGAACCAGGCATTTCTTTGCTCCCCACAGGGTCGTTCCCACCCCCAGAATGGAATCTGGAGGCAGCAGGATGTGCACAGTGCTCCCATTTCCTACAGTGCCAAGGGGCTGCAGGGAATGATTCCCCTGCTCTTGCAAATCTGCCAAAACCTGCAGGGCACAGAAGTGGGAGCACTGTGCACATC
>NW_020917455.1:0-434 GCF_003984885.1 Neopelma chrysocephalum | reverse complement strand
CCTGGGGCTGTCCCTGACCCCCGATCCCCCCGGAGCTGTTCCCTGGGGCTGTCACCGACGAGCTCCCGCTAACGAGCTCTCCCTCCCGGTTCCCGGGGTTCTCTCCCGGTTCCCAGGGCTCTCTCCCCATTCCCGGGGTTTTCTCCCCGTTCCCGGGGCTCTCTCCCGGTTCCCGGGGCTCCCTCCCCGCGGGGTTCAGCCCCCCCGGCCGCTCCCGGGGTTGTTCCGCGCGGTTGCAGCGCTCCGTCCCGGCAAACCCCCGCTCCCGGGAGGGCTCCGAGGGCACGAGTGACTCCCCGCAAATCCCCTCCGAGCCACGGCAGGAGCTGCCCCAGCATCGGCCAGCGCAGAGGGGACCCGAGGGGAGCCCGGGGAGGCGAGGATGGACCCGGGGAGGGGAGGATGGACCCCGGGGAGGGGATAATTCCGAGCCC
>NW_020917454.1:0-544 GCF_003984885.1 Neopelma chrysocephalum | reverse complement strand
CACCGGGGCAGGAGCTGGACTGGGCAGGTCACGGGCTGCCTCTGCTGCCACCTCTGTGCCCACGCTGCTGGCAGAGCTGGGCCCCTCCTGGGGAACAGTCTGGGGGTCCCCAGCGTTCACCGGGCACCAGGGTTTGTCCCAGGTGCTGTAACCAACATCATCTCCCCACTGGGACAGCTTTTGCTCACTCCTGTCTTCCCTTTGGGGCAGCTCTTGGGCACTGTAGTCTTCTTCCTGAGATTGCTCCTTGTCTGTCTTGTCTCCCACTTGGGAGAGCTCTGGGGCTCTCTTGTCTTTCCATTGGTACAGTCCATGCCCTTGCCCATCTTCTTCCCACTCAGGCAGGTCATGGGATCTCTCACCTTCCTGCTGGGACAGCTCTTGGACTGTCACATCTCCCCATTGGGAAAGTTCTTGGCCTCTCAAATCTCCCCATTGGGACAGCTCTTGATATGTCTCTTCTTCTTCCCTTTGGGACACCTCTTGCACTGTCACATGTTCTTCCCATCGCGTCAGCTCCTGGTATCTCACACCATCTTCTTCC
>NW_020917453.1:0-574 GCF_003984885.1 Neopelma chrysocephalum | reverse complement strand
CCAGGGATCCAGGGGCAGCCACAGCTTCTCTGGGAATTCCAGCCCAGCCCCTCCCCACCCTCCCAGCCAGGAATCCCTTCCCAATCTCCCCCCCAAATCTCCCCTTTCCCAGTGGGAAAAGGAAACACAACCCCAGCCTGGAGCCATCCCAGCAACTCCCTCCGGCTCTGTGGGATCCCAAACTGGTTTGGGAGGGAAGGGCCCTTAAATCCCATCCCATTCCATGTTCAGGGACACCTCCCGCTATCCCAGGGAATCCAACCTGGCCTTGGACACTCCTAGGGATCCAGGGGCAGCCACAGCTTCTCTGGGAATTCCAGCCCGGCCATGGGGTGGGATCCAGGAGATGCTGGGAGAGGGATTGTCCAACCTGGCCTTGGACACTCCCAGGGATCCAGGATGGGGGTGTTTTGATCCCAGGGTATCCTCATCCCGGGAATGCCACAGGCCTGAGGGTGTTTGGGTGGATCCTGGGAATGGGGTGGGTGGGAAGGGACCTCAAAGCTCATCCAGGTCCACCTGGAACAGGGACACTTCCTGCTATCCCAGGGAATCCAACCCGGCCTTGGACACT
>NW_020917452.1:0-1146 GCF_003984885.1 Neopelma chrysocephalum | reverse complement strand
GGCTCTGGAGCACAGGTGGTGTGAGGAGAGGCTGAGGGAGCTGGGGTTGTTGAGGCTGGAGAAGAGGAGGCTCAGGGGAGACCTCCTGACTCTCTGCAAGTCCCTGCCAGGAGGTTGTAGCCAGGTGGGGGTGGGGCTCTTGTGCCAGGAAGCAGCAGGAGGACAAGAGGGCTGGGTCTTGAGCTGTGCCAGGGGAGGTTTAGGTTGGATATTAGGAAGCAATTTTTTCCCAAGAGAGTAATCAGGCCTTGGAATGGGCTGGGCAGGGAGGGGGTGGAGTCCCCGTCCCTGGAGGTGTTGAAGGTGAGAGTGGATGTGGCCTCAGTGCCATGGTCTGGGAAGCACGGTGGGGTTGGATCAAGGGTTGGACTTGATGATCTCAGAGGTCTTTTCCAACGTGGCTGATTCTGTGATTCTCTGATTCCCTTTCCTGTGGCAGCACATGCTTGAGGCTCTATCCCCAGAGTGATAGAGATGTCTGTCCATATGTATCTGCAGGGTTAGTGTGTAAATGTGTGGTGTTAGAAAACCAGGGTAAGTTCTGGGATGGTTGTAGAAGGAGAAGGAAGCCCAGAGGCCAGTGCAAGCAGGCAGCCCTCAGTTTGCACATCATGTCCCCTCCCTGCAGGTTCCTGTCCTTGAGCCCAGGCCTTGAAGTGGTTCTGAGAATAAGTGCAAGGCAGAGGTGCTGCTGCGGGAGGAGAGCCCCGTGGTGGGGAAGAAACGAAGCTGTGAGTGCCCATCCCCGAGAAGGTGCTGTCTCCATCCCCTGTGTGCCAGGTGAGCTGGGGCTTTGCTGCAGAGCTGCGGGCGCTGATTTGAGTGGCTCCAAGTGCTGAGATGGTGGGCACCCAGGAACACAAACTGTGCCTGGCCACGGAGCCTGCAAGGAGGAGCAGAGACAGCCCTGGCACTGTGAGGGGAACAGGTTGTCCCTGTGCCTTCCCCTGCAGGCCCTGGCTGTCCCTGCTGGGCCCCTGTCCATCCCCATCATGTCCCTGCCTGTCTCCCCCAGGCTGAGCTCCCCCCAGGAAGTGCAGTGGAGCTGAAGCTGCTGCCATCCCCCCCTGCAGCTGCTGCCCCAGCCAAGGGAGCAGCAAAGGCAGGGCCAGGAGCAGAGGCAGCAGCAGGGGAGCCCTGGGGGGG
>NW_020917451.1:0-350 GCF_003984885.1 Neopelma chrysocephalum | reverse complement strand
GCTCGGGGCCTGGGGCAGGAAGGAAGGACAGGGAGGGGATTTGCCTCCGGCCCAGAGGGAAGGGGGAGGAGAAGGAAGACGGAGAGGAAGGAGGGTAGAGAAGGAAGAAGAAGAGGAAGGAATATGAAGGGAAAGAACAAGAAGAAAAAGAAATATGGAGAGGAAGGAAGAAGAAGGAAGGAAGGAGAAGGAAGGAAGGAGAAGGCCCAGAACTGGACACAGCACTCAAGGTGTGGCCTCACCAGTACCAAGTACAGGGGAAGAACCACTGCCCTGGTCCTGCTGGCCACGCTGGTCCTGAGAGAAGGAAGGAGCAAGGAGACAAGGAATGATGAAAAGGAAGGAGAAGA
>NW_020917450.1:0-882 GCF_003984885.1 Neopelma chrysocephalum | reverse complement strand
TAATTACATTGAGGTCAGTGGAATCACTCCAGAGTTTTCTTGGTTTGACTAAACTGAATGTTGTCCTATGGATTTGGAAGCATATGAAGTGAATTTAGGAATGAACATGGATGTCAGTAGTTGGAAAATGCAACTGAAATGAACTGTCCCAGTCTGTAGGAGAGAAGAGAATGTGAAGCAGAGGTCTAAATGTCAAGAGTAAAAGCAAGCACATAGCTTTGCACATATAATTGCATCAGCATTCCCTATATTTTCCCCAACACTTCTTCTTCTTTCCTATTTTTAATAATAATGGCAGAAGGAATAATATAAATTTAGGTTGTCCTTCACCTCTTACTCACCTCCTTCAGTAAAATTTTAAAACCTTTCCATAAAACAGAATATTGACTATGAAGAAACCAAATGTTAGACTCAAGTGGAAGGAAATAGGTCAAAATAAAATGCATTTAACTGAGAAACTATCTCAATTTTTCTTGTAATGTGCCACAGGCTATTGGTACTACACAGTGCATTTGAATACTCTGACGTAGTGTGTAAGACAAAGGAAACCATAGAACACTTTGGGGTGGAAAAATGCACGGGATACATAAGTTTCTATGTCTATGAGCTAGTCAAATGCTTAAATAATTTAGAATCAGAACATGCACAAAAATGAAACACTGTAACTTTTATAACCGGCTTTTTTTTTTCTTAAACTCCAATTATTAGGATATTGTGCTCCAGGCAGCACATCAGGGGCTCATAATGAACATTCAGAGACAGGACTTCTGCTGTACAAATGAAAAGTGTTCTGCTCCAAAGATGAATAAAGGATTATCTTCTTGTGTATACATACATATACACACACACTGAACAGAATGAAAATTGGAACCAAAAATGAAG
>NW_020917449.1:0-330 GCF_003984885.1 Neopelma chrysocephalum | reverse complement strand
ACTGGGATCATACTTGGATTGACTGGATCTGTGCTGGAGGCAACTGGGAGCAACTGGGGTCACACTGGGAGGAACTGGGATCATACTGGGACCACAGTGGGAGCAGCTTGGTCCATGCTGGGGGCAACTGGGATCATCTTTGGAGCCACTGGGCCCACAGTGAGGGTGACTGGGGTCATACTGGGAGTGACTGGGAGCATTCTGAGGGCAGTTGGGACCATACTGGCACAACTGGGATATACTGGGAGCCAGTG
The DNA here is from genome assembly GCF_003984885.1 of Neopelma chrysocephalum. Lineage (NCBI taxonomy): Eukaryota > Metazoa > Chordata > Aves > Passeriformes > Pipridae > Neopelma > Neopelma chrysocephalum. The sequence continues at coordinate 76 of NW_020917449.1, read as the reverse complement.
GGATCATACTGGGAGCAACTGGGACCACACTGGGAGTGACTGGGAGTGGCTGTGAGCAACTGGGATCATGCTGGAA
>NW_020917448.1:0-2236 GCF_003984885.1 Neopelma chrysocephalum | reverse complement strand
ATTATAAATTAATTCATATTTCATAAGTGGGGTGAACTAAAACAGTCGTTACCTTCTCATTTTTAACTTTGGTAGCAGGTGTTCACCACAGGTGTCCTTCCCCTGAAGTTTGCAGCTTCTTCTCTCCCTCTCACAGTGCCCAAGGTCGTCTGATGGATTCCATTGCTATCTCTGAGGCCTCTCCCTGGGGAGCTGCCTCTGGCTCTCCAGCCTGAACACCTGTTTGGTCTCCCACACCCCAGCTGTGATTCAGTTTTCTGGAATGATTATAAATTAATTAAAAAGCTTTTTTGGGCCATGATCTAGGCAACTGCTCCCATGGATAACATGGATGGCAGGAAGGCAGAAGAGAAGGACATGAAAGGGCCACCTGTGAGCCAAAGGTATTTTTCATTTTCAGTACTCTTTGAATTTTTGTTACTAGTTTTCTGTTTCTGTGGAAAAGTTCAGTGTCCTCCCTCCTGGGAGGGATGGGAACAAATGATCAAAGATGGAAAACGTTCTGGCTGAGCTGTTCCAACACTGCAAACTGTAATTTGTCCAGACGGTCTAAAAATGTCCAGATTATTGAAAACCTTCCAAATTTTTCTTTTCAGGGAGAGAGAAATATTTGATGAAATATTTGAAGAAATCCAGCAAAGGCAAAAGTGCAAGGTCAAGCCTCAGCCTGCGGAGAGCTGAGGGGTGGTAGCAGCTGCCCCTGGATTACATAGGGAAAATAAAATACATAGGAATTTTGGGGTGGGATTGAGCCATTTTCAGTGGGATTGATCTACTTTGAGGTAACAGATTGTTTCCTCTCGACTTTTGGGATGCAGAGCTGGGAGAGACTGGAATGTTAATGGTCCATGGCTCCAACACTCTCCAGTTGCAGAAGCAGTGGGGGCTTTGCTGCCCATGGGCAACAGAACCACCTGGGGCAGAGGGGGGAACACCCACCCCTGGAGGGGACAGTCTGGGCTTGGAGCCAGAGAGGGGAAGTGTTATTTTTTATGGTTTTATATCACTATAGACAGGAGCCAAAACTGCCCAAACCTACTTTACATGGAGACAAAATTGTTCTAGACTAAACCCAACATATACATATATATATATATATATATATAGATAAACTATCCTCAGGGGGGGAGGGAGCTCTGCATCTTTCTACTCTGATATTTTCTTTCTTTTCCCTTCTACATTTTCATGTTACTTTTATGCTTTCATATCACTATAGATAGGAACCAAATTGGCTCCAAACCTGCTTTACATGGCAATCAAACTGTTCTAAACTACTACTAAACACTACATACATATATCTATAAACACTGATTATTCACTGTCCTTTCACCCTAATCTGCCCAAGGCCTGGATTAACAAGACCCTGGGACACCCTCGCTGTCAGAGGGGTTGGGAGAGGGGCTGGACACGGCGGAAGCTTTTGGCAGCTGCTCACAGAACAAACCCCAGGAGCCCCCCTGCTACCAAAACACGTCCATCCAGACCCAATACACTGCCCAGCATGGATCACCTGGAATGTGAGTCACCAGATCTGTGCCCAACATGGGTCCCTGTGGATCATCCAGTGGGAGTCCTCCAATGGCTGATGGAGTTGGAGCAGCGGCCGAAGCTCTTCCAGCAGTCGGGGCACTCGAGGGCTTCCCTTACTGGTGGGTCCGTTGGTGTCTGGTCAAGGTAGAGCTGTGGGGGAAGCTCTTCCCACACTCCCCACACTTGTAGGGCCTCTCCCCAGTGTGGATGCGCCGGTGCCTGACGAGGGTGGAGTTCCGGTTGAAGCCCTTCCCGCAGTCAGTGCAGCGGAAGGGCCTCTCATCAGTGTGCGTCTGCTCATGCCTGAGGAGATGTGAGCTGTGCTGAAACCTCTTCCCACATTCCAAGCACTTGTAGGGCCGTTCCCCAGTGTGGATGCGCTCGTGAGTGCGAAGGTGGGAGCTATGGCTGAAGCTCTTCCCACATTCCCCACATGAGTAGGGACATTCCCCAGTGTGGATGTGCTGGTGTTTGCGGAGGGTGGAGTTGTCACTGAAGCTCTTCCCACATTTCCCACACGTGTATGGACGTTCCCCAGTGTGGATGTGCTGGTGTCGGATTAGTCCAGTGCTCTTCCTGAAGCTCTTCCCACATTCCAAGCACCTGAAGGGCTTCTCACTGCTGGGAGGCTGCTCAGGGACCACCAGGTTGGAGCTGTGCCTCAAGCTCCGGCCGCCTTCCCGGCACAGGCTGGGTCTTTCCTCCT
>NW_020917447.1:0-408 GCF_003984885.1 Neopelma chrysocephalum | reverse complement strand
TCCAAACACATGGGTCTTAAGTTACGCGCCTGTGCCTTTAATTCAGCTCTGAGTAATTACATTTAGGGCAGTGGAATCACTCCAGAGTTTTCTTGGTTTGTCTAAACTGAATGTTGTCCTAAGGATTTGGAGGCATATGAAGTGAATTTAGGAATGAACATGGATGTCAGTAGTTGGAAAATGCAACTGAAATGAACTGTCCCAGTCTGTAGAAGAGAAGAGAATGTGAAGCAGAGGTCTAAATTTCAAGAGTAAAAGCAAGCACGTAGCTTTGCACATATAATTGCATCAGCATTCCCTGTATTTTCCCCAACACTTCTTCTTCTTTCCTATTTTTAATTATAATGGCAAAAGGAATAATATAAATTTAGTTTGTCCTTCACCTCTTACTCACCTCCTTCAGTAAAA
>NW_020917446.1:0-632 GCF_003984885.1 Neopelma chrysocephalum | reverse complement strand
AGTGGTTATCGAGCTTACTTTGAAGATTAGCCTGGAATTTGTTTCTCACTGTGGCTGATTGGAGATTGTTAACTTGGAGTCTCCTCCTTGGGATACTGCCCCTTTTAGGTTTGAATTTAAGATTGAAGTTAAGTTTACAGCACACCAGTCAATGGTCTGTTTGGCATTCTGCACTGGGCATCACGCGGGTGTGGAGGACATCACGGACATCTCTCCGTTGCACCAAGACATAATCAATGAGGTGCCAATGCTTAGATCTGGGATGCATCCATGTTGTCTTCAGTCTATTTTTCTGCTGAAAGATGGTATTAGTGATGGCGAGCGGTTGCTCCACACAGAATTCTAGCAGAAGTCAACCATTATCGTTGCAGCTTCCAACACCATGCTTGCCTAATACTCCTTTCCAGGCTTCAAAATTCTTTCCTACTCTGGCATTGAAATCACCAAGGATAATGATCTTATCATCTGCAGGAACCTTTTGGGTAAGGCGATGCAGGTCAGTGTAAAACTTATCTTTTTCAGCAGGGGCAGCTTGGAGAGTTGGGGCATATATACTGAAGATGACAACGTGTTGGTTGTTGTTTAGTGGAAGGCGTAGGGAGATAATGCGATCAGAATGACCTGTCGGCAGA
>NW_020917445.1:0-4649 GCF_003984885.1 Neopelma chrysocephalum | reverse complement strand
TGTTGTCTCTTTTGCACTTTAGTACACTGGTACTTGCTAACCACTTACAACCCTAGATGCAGAATGAGAACTTGGGTTATTAACAATAAACAAGTAAACAGCAGAAAGACTTGCCCTTTCTTTTGAATTGCCCTATGGTGTTAAAAAATACCAAACAAACCTCCTTCCCCAAAGAAACACCCCCCGAAATACCCCAACAGCTCACCAAACAGAAAATCACCGACAACCAAAAAGCAGAAGTAACAAACATGAACAGCAAGTGGAGGAAGAGTTTGAAAGTGGGATGGACAGAAGCAGAAGTGTTACTGCCCACTCTTGGGCCACTGTGCTGATTAAATGGCTATTGTTAGGTTTAGATTAGTAGTTATTTGTTGGGTTTTTTACTGGTGTTGATTTTTTTTTGTTGTTGTTGTGGGGGATTGTTTGTTTGTTTTTATTTTGGTTTTTTTTCTGTATTAAAAATCTGGCTCGGTTACTCTCTAGTTCTGGTGTGTTTTCTTTTCCAGGTGGTTGGTGTTTCTGCAGTGCTTGGCACAGGACTGGGGGAGTTTTTTATCCAGCTTTCTAAAGCTGTAGATGAATGTGAGAGGTAAGGGGATAACTTTTGGTCCGTGACCCAGTGACCACTTCCTGAAGGTCCTGATTCATGAGTCTGCTCCTTTGATTTGAAGGAGTGTCCAGTTGCCATAGCCAAGGTAGCTTAGGGTGTCCAGTATCAGCATAAAAAGCAGCAGTAAAAAGGAACTATTCAGAGATGAATTTTTGTGCTGTTCCGTGAAAAAGTAAAAGCTATCTGTGCCAGCAAATCTGTGAAGTAATTTTTTTCTTGTAATTCCATACCAAGGTTTGAATTGTTGCTGTTTTAATGAAGTATGTTCATTGATTTTGCATCCATTGGTTTCAGAATCCAAATATGGGGAAAAAAGTACTGTTAGTCTTTCTGAAATGTCTCTCAAACATGAAAGCCTAGAGAAATGTTTTTGGGGTAAAAGGAAGCCTCCAGGATGATCCTTATGTAATACAAATCATGTGTTTTTCACACTGAATGCACTCTCTTTATTCACCTTTTCAGAGAGTATCGTCCAGCATACGAGCACCTGAGAAAAACCCTGGTAAGTGTTTTTAGCTGTTGTACACCTGAACAGTGTATCTCGGGCTCACTTTTATGCACACAGTTGCCTGTATGTTGAGAGGGTCTGACATTTCATTTACTACTTGTACTCATTGTGGGAAAACTCCTGTCCTGAAGGAGTCCACCATTTGCCTTTTTTTCCCTAGATGTGGTGGAGCATATCTTTACAAAAATAAAGATTTTGTAAAACAGATGTTGTTCACTGTTTTAGTGCTAATATTTGAGCTAATTGTGAGAAAACGATTGGGAAATAAGATTGTGTCTTTCATTCAGATGGGTAGAGAGTTCTTAAAAATAAATTTCCAAAGGGATTTGCTGAGACCATCCCTGTATCTTCCTGCCCCAGTGAAGAGTACTAGTTTGACTTAGTAAGAAAGACTGAATTGCAGTGCTAAAATCAGTAACTCTGCTCACCTTGAGTTCTGGCTGTCCAGAGGACAGTTCTCTGCAGGCACAGCTACACAGAGTTTGGCTTCCCGGCACTGCTGAAAATGTCCTGGAATCCCACCTTACTGGAGGTTGCTTTCCATGCTTAGTCAGAAGTTCTGTGTAACCTTAGTTGAAATGTAAGACCTGCACAGTGACTTCTGCTCTCTGACTGGGGGACAGACTGCTGGGTTTGGGTGAGGTTTCTCTTCTCCTGATGTTTTAAATGTGCTCAGAATCCACATGTAAATCTTTATCTACAGGAGGAAGCTGAAAATAACCAAAAGAGAGAGCAGCTGGAACACTTGTGGAAGGACATGGGCAGTGTGTGTGTGCAGGGCAGCACACTGGCAGGTACCTCCCCAGGAAGATAAAGGTTACTGCAGAAGTTTTGTGAAGAGTTTGCCTTGTGCAGTAATACGGTGCTTCTTTGTCCTCACAAGAAGTGTGAAAGCAGCTCCATGTTAGAGGAGTGGGGCTTGAGTTCCTGTGGGATTGGTCACACTCAGCTCTTCCTGTGTCAGTCACAGGTTTGGAAGAAACCCCACTGTGTAGCTAAAGCAGTGGACCTACTAGAAATAATGAAATACTTTAGAAAAGGTGAAACAGTCAGACTAGAATATGAGGAAGCTCTGCTGTTGGCTGCTCTGTTCCTCATATGAGGCGAGTAGGTGCTGATGGAGTCTGTCCTGTGTCTGGGATCCACAAGCAGCTTTCTGTCCCCTTAGGGCAGGTGTTGATTGCTGTGTTTCTGTGCAGATGGAAACCTTACCTTTAGCAAGCTGGTTTGTGTACAGCCATTTCTGTTCCCTTCAAGGACCTGATGCTTCTGCAATGGGTCCCTCTGAGCTAATACTAACACGAGGAACTCTTGATGAAGAGAGGGAGAGTGACACTGATGACTGACCATGAAGGTAAGGGAATGAGGTCTAAAAGCTGCCTGTCTAGTCAAGAAATCCCCTCTATATTTCATGACCTGGATGGGCTGTAAGGAGAGCCTAGAAAACAAGCCAACATTCAGTCACCTGACGTGTCAGAATCTGTGGCAGAAGCTCAGCTGCAATGGTCGGTCCAGGGATATCACTCTGTAACCTTTGTGAAAGTTCAATTGTAAATTTTCTATTCATGTAATTAACAGGTGTATAACACACATAAACCAGAGAACTTGTTAGGCTTGGGGCATGACCTCTGAACCTGACTGATGCATAGATGTGTCCATCATCTTTTTGGCCTTACAGCTTCTGCCCCTGGCTCTCTTCCCTTTTCCTGTGACTGTGGTCTTGGAGCAATCTTCTAAGTTGTTACAGTGCGATTTTTCTCTTATATAGCTCACAATCTTCCTTCTTTCCCTGTTCCACTGATGGGTAGGATCACTTATTTCCTTTGCCCTGTAATGTAGTTGAAGATGGAATAGACTTTCTATGTTGCTTTGGCTATCCTGATTCTAGCTTTTTTTCAGTAACACAAGTAGAACAAGTACTGAAATAGCGCTGAACTGTCGTTTCTTCCCCCAGTGACTGAGGAGAGTCATGAAGAACCAGCCTTCAGAAACTTTGTGCAGGACACGCGGATGAAATGCCAGAGGAGAAGCAACGCGAATGAACGAGACCTGCAGAAACAGAAGGTTTGGAATCACTTGTAATGGAGTTAAAACTGAAGGAACAGCATAAAGAAACTTGCATGGAACTTTTATCTGTGAACAACTTCCTCTGATAGATTTTTATTTTTCTTTCTGCAGTAACTGTTGGTCCGATGAGTTAAAGGTCTTGCAGCCAACTGACTGCACATTTGGCCATCTGCCACTGTGGCTTCCTGAAGCTGAAGGAACCAGAAAGCAGTTTCTTTTCCTGCAACTTCTTCAGATCTCTCTGTTGAGAGCTTAGATTTTGAGCTCTGACAGCGTTAGCATCCAGAGTACCCACTGGTCCCCAGAGGCACCTTCCGTTTGCTGAGTGCAGTCAGGCATCTGCTGCAGCCAGGGCACAACTTGGTCGATCCACTGTTTGATGTTTTGGTTTTCATTAAGTAGATTTTACGTACTAAGAAATGCGTGATGGTTAATAGAAGGAGATTTCATGTCACCATTCTAAGGTGAGACTTTTTCCCTGTGCTCACAGCCTGTCCGTATGGATGCGCAGCAAATGCATCTGAAGTATTTTACAACCCTGCAGGTTACCTGGTGAAAACAGGGAGGTCCCTTTGCCCACATTGCCTTTCTCTTGCCCCTCTCCAGCCTGAGGCCACTCCTCTGCTCACTCACTCTGGCCTCGCTGTGCTACACGATGCCTCTTCTGTTTTCTCCAATGGCTGCTGCCAAGAAAAGAGGACACAGTGAGTCCCAAGTGCTGACCCCTCAGCACTACACCTGGAGAACCACTGTGCCAGCCCCTCAGTGATTCCACCTCCACCCCTATCCCCATACGCTGGGATAGCTACTCTGGGGCTGAAGCTGGAATAGAGTTTCTAGAGCTGGACCTGAAGTAAACATCCTGCTCTGATCAAGGAGCAACTTCACTTGGTGGGGGGAAGACGTGGAGCTGGAGCTGAAATCACTGCAGGGCGGGGATTGCAGAGAGGCAGTCCAGAGATTCGTTCGCAGAAGCTGGGCACAGATCACCATCAGCGGGGTCTGCGCGGGAGAGGGAGGGTGGGCAGCGGGCCTGGGGGGGCAGGGGGATACGGGGTGGGGGCGGGCACTTAACGATTTCGGCCAGGGAGCTGATCTCAGCCACCACCCAGTCGGGGCCGTCTAAGTCCCCGCAGAAGCAGAACTGCTGCATGGGGAGAGGTGGTCAGAGGCGCACTGCCGCTCTGTGTCCTCCCCGCTGCTCGCCGCCGACTCCCGGTCCACCACGTCGCCGCTGCTCCCCGGTCCCCGATGCCGCACAGTCCGCCTGCGCGACCCGGAACCGCCCCGTGTGCCGATGGGGGGCTCCCCGAGGGGCTCTGCAGGGGCCTTGGGGCCGGGCCCCCGGGAGTTCGGCCCGACCAAGGGACCCGGGACGGCCACGGAGCCGCGGGAACGGCCCCTCCGACACGGCCGCCGTTCCTCCGCCCGAGCACCTCCCGTCACCCGCGGGCTCCAAGCCCC
>NW_020917444.1:0-407 GCF_003984885.1 Neopelma chrysocephalum | reverse complement strand
TGTCCTTGAGCCCAGGCCCTGAGGTGAGGCTGAGAAGTGGCGCGGAGGTGAGCCCAGAGCTGTCCCTGAGGTGAGGCTGAGAATAAGCGCAAGGCAGAGGTGCTGCGGAGGAAGGAGAGTCCCATGGTGGGGAACAGATGAAGGTGCCCATTCCTGAGAAGGTGCTGTGTCCATCCCCTGTGTGCCAGGTGAGCTGGGGCTTTGCTGCAGAGCTGCGGGCGCTGATTTGAGCGGCTGCAAGTGCTGAGATGGTGGCACCCAGGAACACAAACTCTGCCTGGCCACGGAGCCTGCAAGGAGGAGGAGAGAGCCCTGGCAGTGTGGGGGGCCAGGTTGTCCCTGTGCCTTCCCCTGCAGGCCCTGGCTGTCCCTGCTGGGCCCCTGTCCATCCCCATCAGGTCCCTGCC
>NW_020917443.1:0-374 GCF_003984885.1 Neopelma chrysocephalum | reverse complement strand
GGGGGTGGCTCAGGTGTCCCATGACAACGTGGCCCAGCTCCAGGAGAGATCAAGGGAGCAGAGAGGAGGTACTGGTCTCTGCTGGTCTGTACTGGTCTATACCCCCAATCCCCAAAGCCCCTCCCCAGCTCCCCCAGGTCCCTCCCGGACCCCAAAGCCCCCCAGGCCCCCCCAGGCCCCTGACTTGGTCCTGCTGCCCCTTGAGCATCTGCAGCTCCTGCAGAACCAGGCATTTCATCAGCAAATGTGCAGGTGACCCCAAGCTGGGGGTGTGTTGATGTGCTGGAAGGCAGGAGGGCTCTGCAGAGGGACCTGGCCAAGCTGGATCCATGGGCTGATTGCAAGGGGCTGAGGTTCAAGCAGGCCAAGGGCCG
>NW_020917442.1:0-631 GCF_003984885.1 Neopelma chrysocephalum | reverse complement strand
CCCTTGGTTCCATGAGGGTCTGAGATGTCTCAGGGTTCCTTTTGCTCCATGGGGCCCTGCAGTGTCCCAGTGGCCTCTTGATTCCATGGCTTTCCCCAGTGTCACAATGGCCCTGTAATTCCATGAGGTTCTGCAGTTTGACAGTGGCTCCTTGATTCCATGAGGTTGCACAGCATCATCACAGAGCTGAGCCCATCCTGATGAAAGTTCTGAGGAGGTTAGGAGGAACTGGGACAAAAGGGATGAGATAACTGGGGAAGGAAAGAGGGGCTTGACCAACAGACAGGAAAGATTTTGATGAGGTAAAACCAGGTTCAGGGAATGCTGAGAGTGCTGAAACACTGACTGTGCAAACACTCCTGATGGACCTTTATGCACTTTGTAACCTCAAGGCCCAACACTACCCAAAAGTGCTGCCCCTCCCATGGAAAGGAATCCACAGCTCTAATTCCAAACCAGAAAAAGCCCAAACCCAGAACTCCAGACTCTTATTTGTCCTCTAATGCCCACCCCAATCCCAAACCTGTATTACCAGTAGGAAAAACCAAGCTTTAATCCTAATCCAGCCCCAAACCCTCGTTCCTTAATCATGAACCAGACACTGCCAGCAGAACAACAAACCTCCCAAAGT
>NW_020917441.1:0-975 GCF_003984885.1 Neopelma chrysocephalum | reverse complement strand
GATTTATCTGTCAAGAAAGAATAGATGCCTGTCACGCTACCCCAAATCTAGCTTTGTGACTAAAGTAACTCAAAACTCCACCTAACCCTGAAAAGCAGTATAAAAAGAAGTCAAGGCTAAGGAGAAATGGAAGAAGATTTGCATTGAAAGTGCTGGATGGGCCGAGGGGCTGATCCTGCCTTCCCTTCCCCTTTCAGGTGGCTCATGGGGTGAGAAATTTAAAGTTGTGTGTGCTGATTCCTTGCTTTTACAGAACTAGAGTTTGCTTTTGCTTCCCAGTGTTTTAGTAGATTGCTGGTGTGGTTTAGAGTTTGTGCTTGGGTTGCTTTGTGGTGTTATTGCTGTGTTTGAAGTGTGTTTTTGTAGCCAGAGCCTCTGAGCGAGGACTCCGAGCTTTTCTGAGCTGGTCAGGGTTTGTATTGATCAAGAGTGTTATTGCGTGAGCTGCTGCAGGGATTCCTTTGGAAAGGTGCTGGCAGTTTGTGGGCAGGGGAATAAGTGGTGGGAGATTGTGCTGAGGGAGTTTCCCTGTCCCTGGTGAGTGGCAGTGCCCGAAAAGGGTGATGGAATCCCCTGAGCTTGTGAATGTGTTTGGGGAGGAGTTGGTGTGGGGAACACCCGAGAGCCCAGACTGGACTGAGATGGTTTTGGCTTCCCTGGGGCACTAAGAGGCAAAGAGAACTTTGAAGAGTGGGGTAAATGTGCCCTGACCCTCTGTTTTCTGTGACCCCCCCTGTGTTGAACCCCCCCTTAAAGGGGTGGTCGAGAAACATCCTTAAATGCCATCATTAAAGCCTGGGGGACAAACGTGGTTCAGTCACCCCTCTGGAATTGCTCTAAATGTCAACTGTTGGCACAATGCAAGGCTGAGATTGGATCCAGCAGCCCCCAGCACCCAGAGTAAGTTGGGAGCTCAGGGGGACCACCCCCCTTTCCCAACCCCTCAGTGCCCAAAGACCCCCATGGGACCGTCCA
>NW_020917440.1:0-3381 GCF_003984885.1 Neopelma chrysocephalum | reverse complement strand
GACAGGTCATTCTGATCACATTATCTCCTTATGCCTTCCACTCCACAACAACCAACACATTGTCCTCTTTAGTATTTATGCCCCAACTCTCCAAGCTGACCCTGCTGAAAAAGATAAATTTTACACTGACCTGCGCCGCCTTACCCAGAAGGTTCCTGCAGATGATAAGATCATTATCCTTGGTGATTTCAATGCCAGAGTAGGAAAGAATTTTGAAGCCTGGAAAGGAGTGTTAGGCAAGCATGGTGTTGGAAACTGCAACGATAATGGTCGCCTTCTGCTAGAATTCTGTGAGGAGCAACAGCTCACCATCACTAATACTATCTTTCAGCAGAAAAATAGTCTGAAGACAACCTGGATGCACCCCAGGTCTAAGCACTGGCACCTCATTGATTATGTCTTGGTGCGACGGAGAGATGTCCGCGATGTCCTCCATACTCATGTGATGCCCAGCGCAGAATGTCAAACAGACCATCGGCTTGTGCGCTGTAAACTCAACTTCAATCTTAAATTCAAACTTCAAAGGGGCAGCATCCCAAGGAGGAGACTCCAAGTTAACAATCTCTAATCAGCCACAGTGAGAGACAGATTCCAGGCAAACCTTCAAACTAGGCTCGGAAACCATTCCACAGATTCTACAGATACCTCTCCTGAAACAATCTGGCAGCATATTAAAAACAGCATCCTGCAATCCTCTGAAGAATCCTTAGGGTTCTCCTTGAAGAAGAACAAGGACTGGTTTGATGAAAACAATCAAGAGATCCAGGAATTGTTGAAGAAGAAGAGATCTGCTCACCAAGCACACCTTGCACTGCCATCCTGTCACGTAAGAAAAGCAGCCTTTTGTCTTGCATGCAGCAAGCTCCAACAGAAACTCCGTGACATCCAGAACAAGTGGTGGACCAATCTAGCTGAAAAAACTCGATTATGTGCAGACATGGGTGATCACAGAGGATTCTATGAGGCCCTGAAAACAGCATACGGGCCTACATACCAAACCCAAAGTCCTCTACTCAGTGCAGATGGTCAAATGCTTCTGACAGATAAAACCTCCATCTTGAATTGATGGTCTGAACATTTTCGGGCCCTTTTCAGTATTAGCCATTTAGTTCAAGACTCAGCTATTCAGTCCATCACACAACAACTGGTGAAGAATGAACTGGATACTGCCCCCAATTAGGAGAAACCCTTAAGGCCATACAGCAGGTGAAAATCGGCAAGGCAGCTGGGGTTGATGGAATTCCACCTGAAATCTGGAAACATGGGGGCCTTGCACTCCATGCTAAATTTCATGAGCTTGTGGTGCGCTGTTGGGAACTAGGCCAACTACCTTCAGACCTTCGAGATGCAGTCATCATCACCTTGTATAGGAAGAAAGGAGTTAAATCAGACTGTTCAAATTACCGTGGTATTACTCTGCTCTCCATTGCTGGCAAAATCCTGGCAAGAACACTTTTGAACAGACTAATACCCACTACAGCAGAAGGAATTCTACCTGAAAGCCAATGTGGTTTCAGAGCCAACAGGAGCACCACAGACATGGGATTTGTTCTTGGACAACTGCAAGAGAAGTGTAGGGAACAGAACAAAGGTCTCTATGTAACCTTTGTCGACCTCACCAAGGCTTTCGATACTGTGAGCAGAAAAGGTCTGTGGCAGATTTTGGAACACTTAGGATGTCCCACCAAGTTCCTCAAACTGATCATCTCACTCCACGAGGATCAGCACGGCCAATTCAGATATGGTGATGCACTTTCTGAGCCCTTTCTAATAACCAATGATGTGAAACAAGGCTGCGTTCTCGCTCCTACCCTATTCACAGTCTTTTTCAGCAGGATGCTCCAAAGGGCCACGGCAGACCTCGATGATCAGGATGGTATCTACATTCGATATCGTACTGATGGAAGCCTATTCAACCTAAGGCGACTGAAGGCCCACACCAAGACCTTAAACCACCTTGTCCGGGAGCTGCTCTATGCTGATGACGCTGCCCTCGTCGCTCACACAGAAGCAGCTCTGCAGTGTTTAACATCCTGCCTTGCAGATGCTGCTGAGCTCTTTGGGCTGGAAGTCAGCTTAAAGAAGACAGAAGTTCTCTATCAACCTGCACCTCAGGAAGTCTTCCATCATCCCCATATCACCATCGGCCAATCAGAGCTCAAATCAGTCCAGCAGTTTAATTACCTGGGCAGCCTCATCTCCTCGGATGGTGAGATTGGCGGGGAGATAGACAACAGGTTAGCAAAAGCATACAGTGCCTTTGGAAAGCTTCATAAAAGAGTTTGGCAAAATAAACACCTGAAGAAAAGTACAAAGCTCAGTGTTTCCAGAGCCATAGTGCTGTCTGCTCTCTTATATGGATCTGAATCATGGGTCATCTACCGCCACCACCTGCGTCTCCTAGAACGCTTCCATCAACGCTGCCTCCGTACAATCCTGAACATCCACTGGGCAGATTATGTGACCAATACATCTGTTCTAGAACAATCAGCAGTCACAAGTATTGAGGCCATATTGCTGAGAACACAGCTGTGTTGGGCAGGACACGTCTCCAGGATGAAGGACCAACCACCGCCTCCCTAAGATCCTGCTCTATGGTGAACTTGCCACTGGCTGCCACAAGAGAGGAGCCCCGAAGAAAAGATACAAGGACTCCCTGAAACAACATCTCAGCCTTGGCCACATTGATCAACATCACTGGTCTACTCTGGCCTCCAGTCGGGAGCTCTGGAGACAGACCATCTATAACGCTGCTGATGCTTTTGAGAAAGCACCAGGATCACCCTTGAGGAGAAAAGACAAAGCAGAAAGAATTGTGCCCTGCAGAATTTACCACCTAAGGAGTCTTTCTGCTGTGCCTTTTGCAATCGGACGCGTCTATCTCGTATTGGCCTCATTATCAACCAGCGCACTTGTAACAAACATGGGTAGAGCCTTTCCCAAATCTTCATTTGCGAAGCCTGGCCATGCATGGATGCACCTGCATTCTTCTCTGGCATTCCCTGTTGGTTTGGGCTAAATTGCAGTATCTAAATTGACTGAATGGAGGAGTAATTTAAGTCAGTGTCCTTCGAGCATTCTGTACAGGTTTAATGCTGCAGCACAAATTAGTGCTGTAAAAGTGTGTGCTTAAAATGAGGGGAGGAGGACACACAGACAGACAGACAACAGGACAGCCTGAAGTGGTGGAATGTGTTTGCAAAGCTACTTTTTAATGGAAGAATTGTAGCTTATGACATCAACTTCTAGAGGAGAGTTAGTTAACTTAGGCTGAGGAATAATAATAAATATACAAAAAAAATATTAAATATAAATATGTAAATAGATTAAATAGATCTGCAACAGCACCTGGGCAGGCAAACAGGAGTGCAGAGGTTCCCA
>NW_020917439.1:0-994 GCF_003984885.1 Neopelma chrysocephalum | reverse complement strand
CCAGCTGAGTCTTAGAGGCTTCTCGGAAGAGCTGAGTTCAGGCAGCAAAATTGGCCCCCCAGCAGGGACTCTGTGCCTGCTCTGCCGTGGCTCCAAGGAGGCTGCCGGGGAGGGACCGACCTGTGCTGGGGGTAAGGGGGTTCCTTCCTTGTGTTCCAGGGCGGCAGCGGGAGCGGCGCTGCGGGGCGGGACGTGCCGGGTGACGGCGGGGAAGCCGCGGCGGGGCCCGGGGGCTGCAGCTCTCTGGCTTCCCGACTCGCTTTGCAGACACTTGCCACCTTCAGAGGAGGCACAAATCCTCGCGGAGCTGAGCAAGGGGTACGGGCAGTGCAGCGAGCTGGGCCGGGGCTGTGACTAGGGGACGGTGTGCGCAGTCCCCCAAAACCCGCCCCCAAAACAACCCCAAAGCCCAGAGCAAAGCGCGGCGGGACCGCGCCGGCCCCGCCCCTCGGCCCGCCCAGGCCCGTCCCCCGGCTCGCGCCGGCCCCGCCCCTCGGCCCGCCCAGGCCCGTCCCCCGGCTCGCGCCGGCCCCGCCCTGCCCGCCCCCAAGAACGCCGCTGTCCCCGCTCCCCGCCTCGCTCCCCTTGTCCCGGGACAACTCCCGGACGGGACGTGACCGCGGAGCTCCCACCCGCCCTTCCCCGGCCCCAGCAGCGCCTGCCGGGGCTGCGGCGGCGGTGGGAGCCGCGCTGAGGGAACGGGGGCGGGGCCGGGCTGAGCGGGCAGGGCGGGCGGGCCGGGGCCGCAGGGACAGGCGGCTTGGGATTGGGCGGAGGCGCTCGAGTGCTGATTGGGCAGCGGCTGCCGGCCCGCGCTATGGACGGCCCGGCGGGACAGGCGGCAGGTGCGGCTGCTTGGGCGTGAGGGCTGAGGGTGCGGCCCCGCTGCTGCCCGGGCTTTTTACTCGTTCGGCGTCAATTTGCAGCCTCGCTCGTGGTTTCCCCTGGTGCTGGCGGAGCGGAGGCGAGTTGTGCTTCCTGCTGGGAGAGAGAA
>NW_020917438.1:0-8904 GCF_003984885.1 Neopelma chrysocephalum | reverse complement strand
GGGGTTGGACTGGATGATCCTTGTGGGTCCCTTCCAGCTCAGCATATCCTGTGATTCTGGGATCTTCCTGAGTGCTGCATCTCAGAGCATTTTCTAAAAACCAAAGGGAGACACTGGGTAGGAATAACTCAACTTCAGATGTCCGTGGTGTGGAGGTGTCAACTGAGCTCATCATTTTAGCTCCCATAAGGGACTGGGGAGAGCAAGAATCATCATGGAATCATGGAATTGTGAAATGGTTTGGGTTGGAAGGGACCTTAAAGCTCATCCAGTCCCACTCCCTGCCATGGGCAGGGACACCTTCCACTATCCCAGGTTGCTCCATGCCCTGTCCAACCTGGCCTTGGACACTTCCAGGATGTTCAACAGCAATTACTCTCAGTTTTTCTGGAGTTCTAACCATGCCCTAGAAAATGCCAGTTTCTCTCTATCAGCAATTAAGAGTCTGGTATTTCTTTCCTTCTACACCTTTAACCACAGCTGGTGGGACTGGGCTCCCTCCACAGGGAGCACCTCAGGAACATGCAGGAACACCTGAGATGTGGCCAACTGACAAGTCACGAGAAATAATGCCAGGGCTGCAATACACCCACTCAATTAATGAAATCCATGAGGATACTGTTACCCAGAGCAATTAATAGCCCCCAGAAGAAATGCTGATCACTGTGTTGGTGTTGAGGATGATCCCAGTGTGGAAATCAGGGGAGAAAGGATCCAAGAGGTTCATAAAAGCTGCTTAGAGGAAAACATGAATTCTGCCAAGAAACGGGGTCACGCTGCTTCGAATTTTGGAGTTGGAAGTGGCTGCTGAGCATCCACAGGAAAGGGGATGCTGGGCCTGGATGGAGAAGGACCAGGTGCTACACTGAGGCTGAATAATCATTCCTATATTTGTATCTCCAATGTGAGCAAAGGCAGGTAATGAAAAACTGTACCTGCACCTCTTTCTCTCTCCCATTCCTCTCCTCCCTCTCTGTTTCTCTCTCTCTCCATGTGCACAGTCCTGCACATGAGAAAAACTCCCTTTACCAGAAACTAATCCCCCTTCCTGTTGGGAAAAGTAGGAAACTTTTGCTTAGCCCAGGGAGACAATCACTCCTGCAAGGAAAAGCTCTTTAAGGAAAGGCTACTCTGATGTCCCATGAATGCTCCATTTGGAATTTGCATGGCCAAGAACCTGGTTCTGGCCTGTAAGGCACAAAAGCAATTTCCATGTAATGGGAAGTGCAGAAAGGGTGGTGGGAGGGGATATTGTGCTCCCTGGAGGTCAGGAGAAGGTGTGGGCAGTTCACCAGGCACAGCTTGGCTTGTCCAGGAGAGGAGCTGCAGTGGCTCTGTCTCACCCTGTACCAGCAGCTCATCCCACCAAGTTTGGTGGAATGACTCTGATTCACACCGAGAGCAGGTTTTAGTGTCAGATCAATGATTCTGGAGCACCTTTGAATTCAGCCCCTTCATCTGGCCAAGACCTTTAAATGTTATGTTTTAACAGCTACATTTCAGCAAGAAGCCATTAGAACCTCAGCCAAAACCTTGTTAAACTGCTATGACCCCCTAAAGACATAAATTCCCCTTTCTGTGATTCATGGAGCCTATTAATGGTCCCTTAAATATCTCTCCTCCAAATCCATCCCTGCAGCACAGCAGGATGCCCAGTTCATGCTGATGGATCGCTCCATGGGACAGATCCTGCTCTTCCTTCCCCATCCCCTCTCTTCCTGCACCATGGAGCATGGCCAGCCAGCTGCAGTTCTGGCTCTGCAGGTTTCCAAGAGCAGGAACTGAGGCAGAACTCGGCTATTTCTGGACCATCTCCTCACCCAGCAACATGTTGTGTCTGCTTTGGCCTCAGGGAGACTCTGGGCACTGCAACTGCCCCAGCCAGGAGCACAGCAGGGAACTGGGCTGTGTTATCCCCCCCAGAGAAACTGGGCTGTGTTATCCCCCCGAGAGAAACTGGGCTGTGTTATCCCCCCCAGGGAAACTGGGCTGTGTTATCCTCCCCCCCCAGGGAAACTGGGCTGTGTTATCCTCATCCCAGGGAAACTGGGCTGTGTTATTCCCCACCCCAGGCAAACAAACTACCCCCAACATCCTGCCTGTCTTTATTTGTGCTCAAACACCTCCCCCTCTCCCATCCATATGCATGGCTGTGGATATATGGATATAGATATATGTGTGCACACTTTCAGGGCACTACTCCTACTCTGAGCACACAAATCCTTCGGTGGCTTTCATTCAGATCCAAAGAGTTTCTACCCCTTTCCCCATCCAAAGAGTGCAGTTTGATTCTTGCCTCCTTCCCCCACCACAGACTCATAGACTTGTTTAGGTTGGAAAAGACCTTTAAGAGCCTTGAATCCAATCCTCACCCCAGCACTGCCAAGGCCACCACTGCCCCATGTCCCCAAGTGCCACATCCCACACAGCTTTTAAATCCCTCCAGGGATGGGGACTCAACCAGATGACACCAGTTTGAACAGCCTGCAGCAGCACATCAAACTGGAATCCTGCATTTTCCTCCCTAAATCACACCCCATGACCTTCCAGCACTCACTGCCCCATTTCAATCCCTCCAGCTCCCCTGGACCCCTATTAAACCCTTCCCCTGGGACTCAGGGGTCCCAGCATCCACTGATTCCTTACAGAGCATTGTGTCTGACTTCCCAGCTCTCCCAGGGTCCCGAGGAGTCACATATTCCCTGTTGCTGCTCACCTCCCAGAATTGGAGCCAGAGGCACACTCACCATCCCTTAAATCTGTACCTTTTTATGAGGAAAACATCGATCCTGGGCCAGCTCCCTGCAGTAAATGGCACAGGTTGGACGTCAGTTTTCAACATGTTGGACTGGGATTTGTTTATGGAATAACTTACAGCTACTTAATCCGGGCACAGCTGAACCCTGGAGTTGATGAGCTCAAGAAACTGTTATTTAAAGCTTCACATGGAGCAGGGAGCCAAGGGTGGGCAAGGCAGGCAGGGACAGTGGCCTCACTCAGGTGATGCACTCCCACAGCACCTGAGCAAGGAGAGCAGGGCACAGCTGGTGACAGTAAGAGGATCACCCAGAAGCCCAGTGATGGCCAAAAAAGTGACAGGACATGTCCGTGGTCAACACAGGAACTCACACCAGCAAGGTCAGGAGTGCTGAGCACAGGCATGACCATAACACAGCTTCAGTGAGGGCAGGACACCAACAGGCTTCTCCAAGGTCTCATCTCACCTTCAGCGGGGACAGTGAGTCCCCAGGGAGGGTGGAAGGGGCTGCAGAGCCCGTGGGTGCCCTCAGGGCCCCACAGTCGTTCTGCTCAGGTGAAAGGAGCTCCCAGCTCAGACCTCAGCCAGGAGAGCTCCAACCCTCATGTCTCCACCATGGGCCTGCTCAGAAAGGTTATTATGTAAAATTGATGCTTTGCCAACATCAAACCTTTAAATATCGTGGTGTTAGAGAGCACATACCTTACCTGCAGCCTCTGGGCTGTGTTACACTGGGCAGGGTTTGGAACCCTGACTACATTGGTTAAGGTCACACAGTTTTGTATCTTGTCATTGTGATGACAGACACAGGGCACTCCATTCCAACCATGGCTTTAAGCATTTGATCCCACCACACCCTTAGAAGTGCCATAAATACTTGGGCACAGTACTCTGACCCTTAAGCAGTTTAGCAGGTAAAACCATCACCCAGATATAGTGAGGGTGGGGAGGCCCTGGCACAGGTTTTCCAGGGAGTTTGTGGCTGCCCCATCCCTGGGAGTGTCCAAGGCCAGGTTGGACGGGGCTTGGAGCAACCTGGGCTAGTGGAAGGTGTCCCTGCCCATGGCAGAGGGTGGGATGAGATGGTCCCTTTAAGGTCCCTTCCAACCCAAACCATTCCATGATTCTGTGATAGTCAACACCTCCTTCAAGGGGTCTGGACACAGACCACAGTGCCTTCAGGAAATGCAGCCTTAAGCCTTGCATCTTGTTCATTTATGTTTTTAAAAGATTCCCAGGTTTCACATAGTAAAGGAGAAGGCCCAAAATTGCTGTAAGCCATGGGATTTGTCAAATAAATTTACCTTGAGTATATAAAAGGAACTCTTCCAAGCACTACTTCCAGGTTTTAGGAGTTTTCATGATCCACCTGATATAGCTGAAAATGCATCTGCAAACTCTTAATGAGCTTCTTAGGCTTCAATGCTTTGCTGAGGAAAGATTGTCCCCAAATGTGTTCTAAGTCTCTCCTTGTGCCCTTTCTGAAGGTCTAAAAAGAGCTGAAATAGTAGGATCTGGCACCAGAGGAGATCCCAGGGACTGCTGTGACCAGGGAGGGTGTTAGTTTTAGCTGTGCTGATGTCTCAGGGTCACAGTGGCTGTCACAGAACTCATGGGAATGTCATATCCCATCAAACTCGTAACAAATCCAGGTGTTCAGGCAGGAGGGACCAGAGTCCTTAAAGTTGAGTGGGGCTGTTGTGCAGCTTGTGAATTTTAGCTGTGATTGGATGCTGAGGAAGCAGAGTGTGATCAGAGGTGTATTAAAATAACCCACGTGGAGGAGAAAGAAACCCACCATGAACATCAGACTCGTCCCAGCAAAGGGTCACAACACTGGGCTGGGGGAAGGCAAAGCTCCAACACAGAGGGATGTTTATATACAGTGATTTTGACCATACTATTAAAGAGGTTATTCAGTAATTATCCCATAATTTGGACTATTAGGCTGTCAAAACATTGATTACAGTAGGAGTTTCTCAGGCCCATATGTGTTGCATGTTCCCTTTTGCCTCCAACAGGGTGTTGAGTGTGACACCCCCGGCAAAAGAGATGGAAGTTACATTTCTCCTTGCTTTCATCACCTACAAATCACGCTCTGACTTCTGGGCCCCTCTTCCTGCCAACACCCTCCACAGAGTAATTTAAAGAATGAAAGCCCATAAAGTGACTCTGGGACCAAGAGATGAGTGCAGGGTTCTGCAAATAAAAACGATGGCAGCAGCTTGTTGCAGTTGGACTATTTCTCAGTCAGAGGTGCCAATGGGAGCCTTCTGTTCCATGAATGAACTGTGAGCTCTGATCTGCAATAATCCCTTTGGGGTGCTCCTGAGTGTGTCTTCAGGCTTCTGTTCTGACACGCTCAGATGGACAGGTACCAGAGGAGAGAGGACTCCTCAGGGATAGTCCCTGGTGTTGGAGGCAGGAGGCACAGTCGTGTTTGCTACATTGTGAAATTCCTGACCAAAATTGGGGTTATTTTCTGTCCTTTTTTTCCCCCCAACTTGTACCATGTCATGCCATGTGACAGCTGTAAGACCAAGTTTGGCATTGAGAAATTTAATGTTGAGTTTCCAGATTCTGGTCACTGTAATTTTGGGCATCTCCTGTATGCTGCACTTACAGCCCATACAAGAGCCTGGACAGTTCCTGCTCCAATGACCTGTTTTATCCCACTTCCAGGACAGATCCAACAGCAACTACCTTCCCAGGGAGTGCTTTTCTAGCAGATCCCTGTCCTAAAGTGATGTATGAAAATGGTATCTTGCACAAAGTCCATTTACATGCTTCATAAAACTCAGAAACCTGCAGAAAGTCCCCGGAGTGATGATGTACAGCTGGGCCTTCAGACACCACCACATCTGCTCGGAGAAGAATTAGCAAGACCTCACGAGCTGGAGATGATTTTCAGTGCATAAGACACTCTCCCGGGGAATCCATCACATTTATGTACAAGTTACCGAGACACTTCAGAGGAACTTATTACAATAAAAAGGGAGCTCCCAGCCCCCCAGTGCACATCCCTCTCTCACTCACACAGTCCTGAGCTGGAGTCCCTGATGAAAAACAATGGTCTGAGGCAGATGTATATGGCTGGAAGCAGTTACAGCTCAGACCAAGAGAAGATTATGCCACAATATTATTTCTCCCAGACTTTCTTCCCATGTTTCAAACAAATCCTCCCCTCTGCCTGGGAGCAAATTTTCTGCAGACCAAGAAATAGCAAGTGGCACCGAGTTTGTTAATGCAGCAGATGTAAAAATACATGAGATCTGTCAGGATCTCTCCACAACTGTGACCCAGGAGTGCAAAGATCAAATCCCAAGGACCTGCCAATGCCAAAAGTGATGGGCAGAGTCTTGCACAGCAGATGCTCCCCCATAAGCTCTTAGGCTGAGCTCAACCAGCGCTGCCAGAATGAACTCACCCAAACAATCTGTAAAGTCCAGGTAAAAACAGTTATTACTGAGAGAACATTTTTTCACAAAATGACTCCTTCACCCCTGACCTCTCTGTCCCAGACTTCACAAGGAGGATGTGGGAACTGAAATTTCATAGCTCTGCTGATGATTGAAAATCAGGGTCGCTGTGCAGACACTGCATTTCCATCTTGCTCCTATTGACCCTTCCCTGTAATACAAATGCCAGGGGCTCTCTCCTCTCTCTGCTCTGCAGACACCAACATTCTGTGACATTTTTCCCTGCCAACCTCCTTTGCTCTCTGAGGGGTTACCAACCCTTTCATCTCAGTGCTTTCAGAACTTTTTCCTGCCCCACATCCCTGGGACAACTGGTTTCCTGAGCTCCTCTCATGTCCCACCTGTGCCTGAACACCCACTCCCCCTTAACCTCGAGTGCTGGGGGCAGTTTTAGGTACCATGACTGTGAAGGATGTAAAGCTGCTGGGAGGGCTACAGAGAGGGGGAAGGATCCAGAGGGGAAGCTGAGGCTGAGGGCACTTGGTGTGTTCAGCTGCAGAAAAGGAGACTGAGGGGACACTCCTCGGGGGCTGCAGCTCCTCCTGAGGGGCAGCTCCGACCTCTGCTCGGTGTGAGCAGGGACAGGACCCAGGGAATGGCTGGAGCTGTGTCAGGGCAGGCTCAGGTTGGATCTCAGGCCAAGGTTCTTCCCCCAGAGGCTGGTTGGGCACTGCCCAGGCTCCCCAGGGCAGTGGGCACAGCCCCAAGGCTGCCAGAGCTCCGGGAGTGTTTGGACAACGCTCTGAGGGACAGGGTGGGATTGTTGGGGTGTCTGTGCAGGGCCAGGAGTTGGACTGATGGTCCTTGTGGGTCCCTTCCAACTCAGGAGATTCCATGATTCTGATTCCATCCTCTCTGCACATACTGACATCACCTCCCTCCCACCCTCTGCACAACCTGCCTTGCACAATGATTATTTTCCAAGTTCAGCATTAACCCCCTGCCACAATTTGCTTATTTCTCCCCTGTATCAAACCCTTGCTGTTCATTGCCCACCCTGGGCTTGCTCAGCACCTCTTTGCTGTCACCTGTAACACAGGTGATACCTTTTGCACAACTTCATCAGAAACCCACAAGATGTTTTTTCCTCCCTCTTTGTATCCCAGTTTATCCTGTGACCAAGTTGTTCCCTCCCTCCCCATCTTTATATAAAAAGCCTCATCATTTTTAGGAATAATGAGGTTGTGTCTTTACAGGCTGCTGCCCAGGCACCATGGAGTGAACCTACAGAAATATTTACATTGAAGCTCACATGGACTATTTTTGAGGGACTGGGGTGGCAATAACTTTTTTTTTTCTCCTGGAAAATAAAACATTTCATCTTTTGTCGGTGCCATTTCTCAGGCCAAGCATGAAATTTCTTTTTGAACAGAAAGCAAAAAGGGTCAACTTTCAGGTGGCCACTGCTCAGGGTCCTCACTGGCCCTCTGGGAATACTGGGACAATCTTTCACAGTTCCCATCACAGAAGTAGGATTTTTAGCTGCATTTCTTCCTCTCCAGGTCCATGTGCTGCAATGCACTCACTCAGCCAGTCTCCTGGTCTGGGTAATGATACTTATTCCAGCTGAGCAATTCCAGGAGGAGAAAATGATGGACTTAAATTGAGGTCATATTTTGCAGATCCCTGTGTCCTAAATTTTCTGGAGTGACAGAAATCCAATTCAGCTGCTATATCATGTTGTTTATCATCATTAACAAAACTTAGGGATAGAAAGGCTAAATTAGTTCTGAGATAACAGCCAAGATCTCTGTCAGAATCCCGTGTGATTGGGAGGTGAGTGACACTGAGAGGGAATAACTGAGGTTGGTGTGTCAGGGATGAGGCCACACAGATTCCTGGGATTAGGCTGTTTTCCTGCTGTACCAGTGCCCCAGTGCCTCTGTCCCTGCTGTGTACATGATGCTTCTTGTACCAGCAAAGCAGTGTCTGATGGAATTCTTTGTTTGGAAGGTTGTTCCACGCTTGGGAAGAGCAAATCTGGACTTTCCCAGAGTGATGTGTGCCTGGCAGAGGGGACATGGCAGCAAGATCCTGCTGGAAATTGCAGCTCAGCACAGACTGCAAGGACTTGCAGCAATGAGCTCGTGGGGTTTGGGAGCACTGGCAGAGTTGACTTCAAATCACAGAGTTTCTGAGTCCATTAAAAACCTGGCAGGACCCTGAGAAAATGGGGGGATCACATTTCTCCTTCAATCCCTTTTGAACTCCTGCATTTGCAGTGCAGGGAGGAGGAGGCCCAGCCTTTCTCCTGGAGCCAGGAGGATGAGTGTGTGGGATGAGGGAGGTGTGCTCAGCCTTGCTGAACCACCTCCTTGTCCCTGGGCTGGGCAGTGAAACGAGTGAACACATTCCTGGAGCGCTGGATTTCCAGGTGAGTGTTATCTTCTGCTGACACATTATCCCTGCTTTGGGTACAGGGGCTCTCCTGGGGCAGATCAGATGCACAGCCAGGCCTAGTGGGTACTTGTGGGTCATGGGAACTTGCTCCTTGGTTTGCCACAGGACTGTTTGGCAGTTTGAGTCTGGTTCTCCTTTTATTTATGGACTGTCCAGTAACTGTGAGCTGTTCCTTTGGCACCTTTAATGCCCCTGCACTTGAGGGGCTGTGATACAGAATCACAGAATATCCTGAGCTGGAAGGGACCCACAAGGATCATCCAGTCC
>NW_020917437.1:0-1360 GCF_003984885.1 Neopelma chrysocephalum | reverse complement strand
CGCCACAGCGGCTGCCGCCGGCGTCTGTGCCCGGAGCCGCCGCTGCCACGGGGCTGCCGCACTCACCGCCGGGGTTGCCGCTCGCGCAGCCGCCGCTCTGCCCCGGCTGCACCGGGACCCGGCACCGCCTCGGGCCTGCGCTGCCGCCTCAGCGGCCACAGGGCACAGAGGGATGGGGGGACCTTGGCTCTGCGACTGCTGGGGCCTTGCTTTGTTCTGCTGGGTTCTGTGCTTTAGGAAAATTGCTGTTCATTTTCATGCTCCACTGGAACACCTCCTGAATTCCAAATGTTTCCTAATCCAGGGGGAGGGGTTTCTATGGCATCGGAGGTGCCGCCCCTCAGGACACATTGTCAATAAACCATCCAGCTGACTGGGATGGTGTAAGAGATGGGGAACACAGGATAATGAGTCATGCCCTAAAAACCTTGGAACATTCCCTGCCTGAATCACAGTCCTAATGGAACAGTTTGGATACAATTCCCAAATATTTTGGAAACTCCAGTCATTACTGACACAAGGATGGAAATTCAGCAGATAAATAAAGCCAGTCACCTTGGGAGCCCACAACCAGTGGTGCTGAGGGAGGCCCTGGCAGCTCCCCAGCACCTCCCTCTCAGTGGGACACCTCTGGCAGCCTCTCGCAGCTCGGGAACCCTCCAGTTTGCAACACTCCAAAGATCGTTGCTGATGCCCAGGACAATTCTGATCCCCCTCAACAAACACTCCTCCAGCTGTGACCCTTGTCTGGTGGGAAACACAAAGGGATTTGTGGGAGTCTTTCCCCGACAACAAGGAGAACTTTGGAGAGGGACCTTTCCACACCCAGCTATTGATGTGTCCACACATCTCTGCCTGGGTGTGGGTGTGAATTGACTGTGGTGTGAATGTTGTTATTGGGAATCTATAATTCAGTCACTGTTAAAATTGTAGCACATGCTATTGAATCACTTTATAATTGTTCAACTGGTCAATGCTACAAAACTCTTTTGCCCTCTTGTCTTTGGATCCAAATCCTTTGTGCCCTGACCCTCTTGCATCCCAAGGCTCTGTGTAAATCATTCCCTTTCATCAAAAATATATATTTTTCATGACTTCCACTTTAAAATCCTCTTCCATAGCTAAACTACAAACTAACTCCAATTAGCTGTAGAAGTCTTGAAGACTTGAAGACAATTAAAGGAAGGGAGATAATTTGGTTTTCAGTGTTTTAATGGGTCCCACAGTGTGTTTGGAGCTGCATCAGCTGTCAGTCCAAGATGGGCCATGTCAGAACTGGTGAGGTTGGAGGGTGAGGAGCAAGGTTGATCAGACAAGGTCAGTGTGGATCTCCTGAGGAGACACTCAGCATCAAGATCAC
>NW_020917436.1:0-547 GCF_003984885.1 Neopelma chrysocephalum | reverse complement strand
CAATGCACAGCCCAGCCCCCGTGGGCCTGAGGGCACAGGCTCTGCTTTGGCTGGGAAAGGAGCCCAGGGAGGAGCTGCTCAGGGAAGGGGTCTGTGCCACAGGGACAGCAGGGAGGGGCCCACATCCCCCTGCCCAGCACTTGTAGCAGCAGCTGCCTCTCCCTGCCTGCCTGTCTCTGGGTGAGGAGCTGTTCCTGCCAGCAGCCCCTCCCTGTGCCCAGCTCAGCTCCCTGCCAGTGCTGCCAGAGCCATCCCCAGCCCAGTGCCTAGGGGCAGCTCTGCCTGGGCAGGGGCTGCACAGCAGATCCCAGACAGCCTGCGGTGGTTGGGAAGGGGGAGGTGTTCTGGGGGGATGTGCTTCCTGAGAAGGGCCCCTGGAAATGGCAGGAGGTGGAGCTGAAGCTCTGAGGAGCCCGGAGCCTGCAGCTGAAGGGCCCTGCCCAGCCCTGCTGTGCCCTGAGGGGTCACTCCTTCCCCCCACCCCTTCTCCCTGCAGGGCTGTGGCAGCTCCTTGGCCGGGCTGAGAGCTGCCCCTGGCAGGCAGCAG
>NW_020917435.1:0-2672 GCF_003984885.1 Neopelma chrysocephalum | reverse complement strand
CTCCCGTGTCCAAAAGACCCTCCACCGTCACCCTCTGCGGGTGTCTAGACAAAGGGAAGAGAACACGACATGTTAGTAGGGGTCGGGAGGTCTTCACTGAGGTTGCCCAACGGACTTCCATCAGCGAGTCCTCCTCTCGTTCCTCTTCCCACGACACCGCACAGAGGAGATCGTCCGTGGGGATCATTTTGGCCACCGGGAAGCAGTCCTCCAGCTGTAAGGGTGGAAGGTGAACAGTTAGACAAATGGCGATGTTAGAGTTTGTCAACCCCGTCAGGAGTGTGGGAGTCACAAAGATGCCCCTTGCCACAGCCGAAAGATGAGAGACTATCAGATATATAGTGTCTGAGTCTATATCAGCAGATGGTGTAACTTTGATCATTTGTTCGCATTGATTTAGGAGAGGTAGTGGGGATGTAACAGTGAGGGTTATCCAATTTAGGGAAGTACACTGATTTTGAGGAGGGACAAGTTCTGCCGGAGGTCTCCCGGTTACGGGGTAAATGGGCGCGGTGTTTGGCGCAGGATGGAGCGTGGTTGAGGGGTTATTTGTGTCTTCGCGCCCCCCTGAGCGCTCTGCTCCCCGTTTCCCGAATGCTCACAGGAGCATTGACGCAGGTCAGGCAGGGAGCTAAAGGTGACTTTTCTCTTAATTGCGGGAGATTTTCTGGGGGGAAGGGGTTCACCGTTTATGTTGGTCACCGACCTACAGGCCGATGACCAGTGAAACCCTTTCCCACACCTCCGGCAGAGGGATTTAGGTACATTAGACAAATTAGGTTCTGAAACAGTCTTGGGGCAATGTTTCTTAAAATGTCCTTTCTGACCACAATTAAAGCATGTTTGGGGTCCAGTGAAGGCGGCAGCCAATAGACGTGCTTTATGTGAGTTCGAGCCAATGTTCTTGCAGGCTTCGATCATCTCAACCAGAGAGGGATTTTTTAGCATTTTTAAAGCTTTTTGGCAATCTTCGTTTGCCTTTTCGACAACCAATTTGTTAAATAGAATTTCTTGACTTTCTTTTTGGTTGACTTGTCTCTTAATCGCTTCTTTTAGCCTGGTTATAAAATCAATGAACGGTTCTTTTGGGCCCTGATTAATGAGAGTGAAAGAGGGTGTTTGGACGTATGCGTCCGCCACCCTTTTCACTGCCTCTAATGCCAATTCTTTAGTGATTTCTAAAAATTTGGGTTCAATTCGAGATTGATCCCCTCTGGTTGAGTAGCTTCCTTCGCCATAAAGCATGTCTATGGCCTGCCTTACTGGAATCCCCCTTCTCTCCATTTTCTCGTTAACATAAGTCACAATTAGTTTTTTCCATTCAGCCTCGAATACCGAGGACTGAATGGTAGTGAAAAGACCGTTTATGACTGCCCTGATGTCATAGGGAATTAATAGGTAGGCAAGGAAGAAGGACTCCAGGAGACCGATCGTATATGGCGCTCCCAGGCCATACTCAACCATAGCTTTCTTGATGTCCTTTAGCATGGGATACGAGATCGGTCTCCATTCCGGAGCCTTCCCTTCTTCCAAAAATATTGGAAACGCTTTTAAAAACTCGGTGTCGTTAGCCTGAGCCGCTTCCTCTCTGAAGGGCTTCCATATGTTGGGCATATTGTTGTGCCTTTCAGGGGAGCGCTGTGTGAGGCCTGTGTCCTCGTCCGGGTCAATGTCAGTGTAGCGACAGGCAAGGTAGGCCTTGGTGTTACGGGCCCTATGGGCGCGGCCATGTTGCCGGAAACCGGCTTTGACCTTTGGCCTAGCCCCGCCCCTCGCCTCCCTTTCCCCCCCGGAAGGTGACCTCTCAGGGGAGGAGGCGGAGCTGGAGGGAGTGGACGAACACGTGGGCAACTCGGGGGAGGGGTCCCTGACGCGTGTGGGAGGAGGTGGAGGTGGTCTGGGGGGTGGTGCTACGAGGGCCCGCCCCCTCTTTTCCCGCGCTGATGGTTCCCGCGAGGACTTTTCCCGCCTCCGTCCCGCGCGTCTCCCGTCTCCCTCCTCTTCGCCGCCATTTTGTGTTCGCCGTGTGGATGTCTTCTCCCTCCCGCCATCTTGTGAATGTCGTGAATGGTGTGACGCAGTTGATTTTTCTGGTCTCTTAACCGGCACATGGAGGCTGCTGTTCTCGTTCATCATTTGGTGCTGTAGCACCATCAGAACTAGCCTCCAGGCAATTAACGCCTTCTTCGCCTTTCGGTCCCCCCTTTCATTATCACGCCAAAGGCTATATCCTATTGCTTGCCACTCCTCGGCTGTGGTGTCGTCTGTTAACTTATGGTTTTTATTGTCCAGCCACTTGGCAAGTGCCTTGGCGGATTTCTTATCCAGGGGGTGACCGTGTTCAATGATGAAGTCTTTAAGGCGTCGGTATACAAATTTCTGGGAGGTGGACAGTGTAAGTCCCATCTCGGTGTTGTGGAGATCCTCCCTTTTCTATTAAAAATTGGGGTGTTGGTGTTGGGGTGGGTGTGGAATGTCCCCAGCTGCTCACCTTATCCGGCGTGTCGACCCGTGCGGCTCTGCAGCCCACAGTCGTCCGTCCAGCTGGGGGGACCGGCGGGACGATCGCTTCTCCGGCGATGTCTGAGCCCAAGTGAAGGCGCAGGAGTTCCCTCAATATGAGGAACCTTCAACTGTGTCCTGACCCTCATTCGCAGTGCCGCGTCCCCTTT
>NW_020917434.1:0-581 GCF_003984885.1 Neopelma chrysocephalum | reverse complement strand
TTAACCTATTTGAGACCAATTTCAATTTTACCCAGAAAAGGACACAATTTAGATGAAATATGCCATTTTTATGTAATCTCAAGGGTATTCATGCTTGGGGTTTTCTTTATTTTGATTTTTCTTTTCATTCTGTGTAAATCAACTGGACTTTTCAGTACTGTAATTAAAGTCAACCTTATTTATGTGACAGGTTCTTCTGTTGAAGGAACTCTACAATAAAATGACACTGAAATTCCTGGTGAAAACCTACAGAAGACATTTGAAAAATTGCACTGTGAATTTTCTCTTTAGAACCATTTTCCAGATATATGTAAGTACTAGGAATTGGATCAGTTTTTATGTTACTTTACTCCTGTGGTTTGCACTGCTTTTCTGAAAAGCTGACTTTTTAATATTTTTTATTTTTGACAACTCCTGCCCCTACAGTTTTCAGAATAAAATTACATTTTCATTAACTGTCAGCGAAGGCAAATGTCTGTGAGTTGTTTGTTCCTTGGTTGGGGTTTTTTGTCCTGTCATTCTGTATTTTCTGCCCTTGAAGCCTCTGGATTCTGGAAGTGAGCCTGGTCATCATAAAGCAC
>NW_020917433.1:0-2833 GCF_003984885.1 Neopelma chrysocephalum | reverse complement strand
GCTCATCATTGGCTTCTAATTACCTAAGTCTTATTTGCGCAAATGCTTCTTCTTTCTCATGCTTATAGTTACTTATTTGCTACTTTGCTGCTTATTCTATTTTTCCCATCCTGTTGTTTTATCCTTCTATCACGTATGCAGTTTCACAGACAATGCAGTTTCACAAACACAGTGACCTTCTAATAGTTTTTCTTTAGTGTGAGGCCAGAGCTATAGCATCTTTCTCATGCCCTCTTTCTATCAACCAGGTTTCTGTAATACTTTCCACACTTCCCCCATTTTCTTTTGATAATGTTAAAAACACATCACTCATTGCCTTCGTCAACATGTTCTGTATACATTGAAAAACACAAGGTACGACGCATAAAGCAGCCAGCAGTACCAGCAAAAGTGAAATAGCTTGTTTAGTGATCTCAGCGAGCCATGGTCCTAACCCTAATTTTGCTAACCATTCCGTAATAGGATCTTTTTGGACTGTAAAGTCATTCAAATGGTTTTGCATTTCTTTTAGGTTTTGGTAGATGGACTGAGAGTGATTAGAGAGATTCATACAACACATGCCTTCAAATTCTTCACATCCATGCCCCTGAGCCAGCAATAGAAAGTCTATAGCTGCTCTGTTCTGTAAAACAGCATGTCTTATTTCATCAAAGTCATGAGCCAATTCTCCTAGAATTTTCGAGGTTCTATTCATTTGATTCCTTGCCCAACAAGCTGTTCTCTGGACAAGAACCAGGCTCTTTTTCGCTCCAGTGGGGGCAAATATGGATGCAAAGAAATTTGCTGTGGTGTCCAAAATTGAATGGGTTGGTTTTCTACTGATCTACAGTATCTATCAAATTCAGTGTCTCGTTTATTCCGAATATTTTTCCTTTTCAACTGGGTTATTTGTCTCATAGTAGGTGTAAACATAGTCAACTTTCCCAAGTAATATGGTCCACCAATGGGGTATCTAGGAATGCCAGACCACGCTCTATTTCCACAAATCAAGAAATATCCAGATGGTAAATATTTTGGCTTCGTCACACTGACCGACACATTTTTGACATAACCTTGGCACCAGGTTATATTGTCGTATGGAGGATTCTGTGCTGTTATGTTCGTGGTGGATTCATTTCCAATCTTTTTTGCCATTGTAAAAAGGTCCTTTCCTTATTCATATTGAGTCTAAAGCAAGAGTCATTTCCATATACAGCTCCAAATAGTTGTAACTCACTAGGACTATCTATCATGGTCCTATTTAGATTAGCTACCAGCAAAAGAGACATTATACCTTTGGTGCCATTTGTGCATTCTTTGGTTACATTGCATGCACATTCCACCTCAATTTTAGTAGGATTAGAATTAACCCATCCTGTAAAATCACTTGTATCAAGGTAAGGAATGCCAATCAAACACGTTTGAAAGGGGTCAGATGCTTTGGCCATACTTAGACAAAAATCCATTTGACCTGTTTCGTTGGCAAACGTTACCCAAATGTTTTCTCTGGGTCCAACAGGGATGCTAGGGTGTCCTTGTATCATCAATACTGCTCTCAAAATCCAAAAGTATATAAGGAATATCATTTCTTGTTACTTCTTTGTCTATAACTTTTTGCACAGTTGTTCAAATATAGTTGAGGATAGCCCTTAAAAGGACTCTCAGGTAGTATTACTATTAAAGGTACTTCTTTTTTACACCGGGTTGCTATTATTTTTATGCCGTTAATTATACCTAACCTTTTTAGAATGTGATTAGTATCCCACCGTAAATAAGCTAATATTTTTTGCTCATGTGATTCAAACAATCGTGAAGCCTCTGCTAATGGCAAGCCAGTTGATATTTCTAAATCATGAAGCCAGGTTTCTAAGGATACATAATAGGCACAGCACCTACACCAGATTCCTTGCAAATTATATTGCTCAAGCCACCACTTATTTCCACAAGTTCTACATTCAAAGGCAATCCAGGCTAGGCAGCCAGGTTCTTTACAAGCAAAGCAATGACTTATACCAAAGTCTCTTGATGAGAATCGATACAATGAGTTCAATAATTGAACATATGATTCATAAGTACTACTCTGATTGATTTCTGATTGTAAGTTTTTAGGTAAATTCTTGATGTTATACAGGCGTGGCAAGAGTAGTGTGTGAATCCTTTCTTCCACTCTCTTCCTTTCTGTTTCACGTATGGCTGGGAATTGAAACATTCACAGTGGCTCGAGTCCACTTGGTAGGTATCCAAAGAGGTCCAGTAGAGCTCGCCTATATGACGCCTCGGGTCCAAAGTCGCTCTTTATGCCGACTTTTTTGACCAGCCCCACTGCTTAAGGCTCTGACACCTTGCCATCCAACCGTGGATTCCCCCGTTTCTTTAGATCGATACGTCGGGGTTCGCCATTTGTTGAGACAACGGGAAAAGTATCACACGACCACAGAATTGATCATGACTAATCCAACTTTATTGCCGAAGGCTTTGTGCTTATAAAGGTTAAAAATTAGCCTCATACATATTACAAGCATAGGCTCATCATTGGCTTCTAATTACCTAAATCTTATTTGCGCAACTACTGCTTCTTTCTCACGCTTATAGTTACTTATTTGCTACTTTGCTACTTATTCTACTTTTCCCATCCTGTTGTTTTATCCTTCTATCATGTATGCAGTTTCACAGACAATGCAGTTTCACAGACACATAGTTTTTCTTTAGCGTGAGACCAGAGCTACAGAATCTTTCTCATGCCCTCTTTCTATTAACCATGTTTCTGCAATATTTTCCATAGAGTGGGACTGGCAGTTTCAGCGTGCGGCTCCTGCAAGTGAATGACAGCCCTTCCCTCCAGGAAAGAAAGCCC
>NW_020917432.1:0-929 GCF_003984885.1 Neopelma chrysocephalum | reverse complement strand
ACCCAGGGCCCCTCACCTGGCTCATGAGGTGCCCCTCGACTCCTTCCCGGGGTCCCCATCACCTGGTTCTCAGGGACCTCTCATCTGGTTCTTGGGGTCTCCTCATCTGGTTTTGGGGTCCCTTTCACCTGGTTCTTGGGGTCTCCTCACCTGGTTTTGGGGTCCCTTTCACCTGGTTCTTGGGGTCTCCTCACCTGGTTTTGGGGTCTCTTTCACCTGGTTTTGGGGTCCCTTTCACCTGCTTATGGGGGAGTCCTTCACCTGGTTCCTGGGGTCCCCTCCCCTGCTTCCTGGGAACCTCCTCTGATTTTGGGGTCCCTTTCACCTACTTATTTGGGTCCTTCACTTGCTTCCTGGGGCTCCCCCTCACTTGGTTCTTGGGGGACCCATCACCTGGGTTTTGGGGTCCCTCACCTGCTCCCTGGGTCCCCTCAAGTGGTTCCTGGTTCCCCTTCACCTGCTTCCTGGGGTCCCCATCACCTGGTTTTTGGGGTCCTTCACCTGGTTTCTGAGGTTTCCCTCACCTGGTTCCTTGGGGTCCCCCCACCTGGTTTTTGGGGACCCCTCACCTGGCTGCTGCCCCCCTCAACCCCCCAAAACGAGACCCAAATGTCGTCGCCTTCTGAAAAAAAATCAAATTACATTTATTGATGCAGGGTGGGCAGGGGGTTTGGGGGGTGTTGTTTGGTTTTTTTTTTTTTTATCATTTTAGGGGTTTTAATATTTTTTTCTTTTTTTATTTTTATTTTTAATTTTTTTCTTTTTTGGTAAGTTTTTATTTTTTTTTGGGGGGGAGGGGTGGTCCTCCCCTATTTTGTTTTGATAAGCAATGGGGGTGGGGGGGGTCTAAAGGGCTTAGAAATGAGGGGGGTCCCTACACAAAACGACTACACCTATTGGGGGTGGGGGGGTACCCCTATGGGGGCTGG
>NW_020917431.1:0-1308 GCF_003984885.1 Neopelma chrysocephalum | reverse complement strand
GCCTTACCCAAAAGGTGCCCACAGATGATAAGATCATTATCCTTGGTGATTTCAATGCCAGAGTAGGAAAGAATTTTGAAGCCTGGAAAGGAGTATTAGGCAAGCACGGTGTTGGAAACTGCAACGATAATGGTCGACTTCTGCTACAATTCTGTGCGGAGCAACAGTTTACCATCACCAATACTATCTTTCAGCAGAAAAATAGTCTGAAGACAACCTGGATGCACCCCAGGTCTAAGCATTGGTACCTCATTGATTATGTCTTGGTGCGACGGAGAGATGTCCGCGATGTCCTCCACACCCGCGTGATGCCCAGTGCAGAATGTCAAACAGACCATCGGCTTGTGCACTGTAAACTCAACTTTTATCTCAAATTCAAACCCAAGAGGGTCAGTATCCCAAGGAGAAGACTCCAAGTTAACGATCTCCAATCAGCCACAGTAAGAGAAAGATTCCAGGCAAACCTTCAAACTAAGCTTGATAACCATTCCACAGATTCTGCAGTTTCCTCTCCTGAAACAATTTGGCACCATATTAAAAACAGCATCCTGCAATCCTCTGAAGAATCCTTAGGGTTCTCCCTCAAGAAGAACAAGGACTGGTTTGATGAAAATAATCAAGAAATCCAGGAATTCTTGAGGAAGAAGAGAACCGCCCACCAAGCACACCTTGCACTGCCTTCCTGTCACGCAAGAAAAACAGCCTTTCGTCTTGCATGCAGCAAGCTCCAACAGAAACTCCGTGACATACAGAACAAGTGGTGGACCCATCTAGCTGCAAAAACTCAACTATGTGCAGATACAGGGGATCACAAAGGATTCTATGAGGCCCTGAAAACAGCATACGGGCCTACATACCAAGTCCAAAGCCCACTACTCAGTGCAGATGGTCAAACACTTCTGACAGATCAAACCTCCATTCTGAATCGATGGTCTGAACACTTTCAGACTCTTTTCAGTAGCAACCGTGTAGTCCAAGACTCAGCAATTCAGTCCATCACACAACAACCGGTGAAATACGAATTGGATACTGCCCCCACTTTAGGAGAAACCCTCAAGGCCATACAGCAGGTGAAAATCGGCAAGGCAGCTGGGGTTGATGGAATCCCACCTGAAGTCTGGAAACATGGGGGCCTTGCACTCCATGCTAAATTTCATGAGCTCGTGGTGCGCTGTTGGGAACTAGGCGAACTACCTTCAGACCTTCGTGATGCAATCATCATCACCTTGTATAAGAAGAAAGGTACTAAATCAGACTGCTCAAATTACCGTGGTATTACTCTGCTCTCCATTGCTGGCAAAATCCTGG
>NW_020917430.1:0-337 GCF_003984885.1 Neopelma chrysocephalum | reverse complement strand
ACCCTGAGCTCTAAACCCCAAGCCCTGACCATTAAGCACCCCCACAGTCCTTGGGAGCAGGGCAAGGACCTGCAGGGCCCAGAGCAGGCTCAGGGGGTTGGCAGAGGAATGGGAGGTGACCTGGATCTGCTCAGCTCTGCAGTGACCCCCAGGAGAAGGGCCTGGGCTCTGGGAGGGATGTCTTGTGGCACAGGGGCTCAGGATCCAAGGTAATAAGGCCAAGTGCACATGGCAACAGCCAGAGCTGGTGCAGAGACATCAGGGAGGGTCTAGAAATGCTGCTGGGAGGGGGGTGGGAAAGCAGGAGGGGTGTGTGCAGCCTGCAAGGCCAGAGCAG
>NW_020917429.1:0-2823 GCF_003984885.1 Neopelma chrysocephalum | reverse complement strand
GGAACATCATGATTTCCTTCAGCTGTGTGCCAGCAGGTTCCCCTGGAGCCCCAGGGACAGCTGGAGGGAGCCCAGAGGGGCAGAGCAAGGGCTGCCTGGGGCTGTTGCTGTGCTGCTGAGCTGGGCCGGACTCCTGGCACACAGGGAGCTCCTGGCAAGCAAGAAGAGCTTCAAAGAGACAGCTCTGCTGGTGAGCAGCTCCTCTGCACAGCCCAGCAGGGCTAAGGGCACTGCCTGCAGCACCCAGGGCACAGGAGAGAAAGCAGAGAGATGAGAAGCAGCCTGGGCTGGGAGGTGACTGAGCTCTCACTACATGAGAAACCTTCCCAGGATTTGAAGGAAGAATTCTCTGGCTGCAGGAAAGTTCAACTTGCCTTCCTGGAGGGATCTCCTAAAGCTGGCCCATCCCACAGCTTCTAGGATCTTTCAGCAGGACTCTCCCAGTGTCTGCAGTGCAGAGGAAGTGGCCACATGGCACAGCAGGGCAGGAGCTGCAGGCAGCAAGGGCAGAGAGGAGAAGGGAGCAGGAGGTTGAAGGGATCCTGGGGTGGGAGGACAGGGCAGAGCTGCTCAGGGGAGGTACCTTGCCAGCCCTTTGCCACGCTCAGGCTCTGGCTGCAGAGCAGTGCAGGGGAGTTCCTGCAAGTGCCTCTCCCAGCTGCCAAATGCCAGCAGTGGCAGGAGCTGTCAGGATGGCTCTGCTGGATTTCCTGGGGTGCAGCAGGAGAAGCTGCTGCAGAGCAGGACTTGCTGTTGCCCCCTCAGAGGTTCAGGGCAAGAAGGTTCCTTGTGCCAGGGCTGGCTGTGGGCTGGGAAGGTGGGGGTGCAGCCAGGGGTGCCCAGGGCTGTGGGGCAGAGCAGGGTCCTGCCCCCAGGGCTCTGTGTGCTGAGGCAGGGACTCTGCTGCCTGCCAGGGGCAGCTCTCAGCCCGGCCAAGGAGCTGCCACGGCCCTGCAGGGAGAAGGGGTGGGTGGAAGGACTGACCCCACAGGGCTGGGCAGAGCTGGGCAGGGCCCTTCAGCTGCAGGCTCAGGGCTCCTCACAGCTTCAGCTCCTGCCATTTCCAGGGGCCCTTCTCAGGAAGCACATCCCCCCAGAACACCTCCCCCTTCCCAACCACCGCAGGCTGTCTGGGATCTGCTCTGCAGCCCCTGCCCAGGCAGAGCTGCCCCTGGGCACTGGGCTGGGGATGGCTCTGGCAGCACTGGCAGGGAGCTGAGCTGGGCACAGGGAGGGGCTGCTGGCAGGAACAGCTCCTCACCCAGAGACAGGCAGGCAGGGACAGGGAGCTGCTGCCACAAGTGCTGGGCAGGGGGATGTGGGCCCCTCCCTGCTGTCCCTGTGGCACAGACCCCTTCCCTGAGCAGCTACTCCCTGGGCTCCTTTCCCAGCCTAAGCAGAGCCTGTGCCCTCAGGCCCACGGGGGCTGGGCTGTGCATTGCCCTGCAGCAGCCAGAGCCCAGGCAAGGACAAGGCCCTGATTTCCAGCTGTCTCTCTGTGTCCCTCCTCCCTTGGCAGCAGCACTGTGGCATTTCACTGCCATCCTCTGCTGCCTGGGCTCTCCTTGTTCTCACCACTGGGTTTTCTGAGGCAGTGTGGGGTTTGGGGGGGGCAGATTCCTGTCCAGACACAAACCCTTTGGGTGCTGCTGTGGGGATGTGTCTGTGGGAGCCAAGTGCCCTCCAGGCACCTTCAGGGTATTCAGCTGTTTGCCTGGGTGTCCTGCAGGGCTGCAGGTGCCCTCCAGAAGGGCACAGCTCTGCCATAGTATCTCTGTGCTGCACAGGATCCCCATGGAGAAAACTCCTCAGTGCTAAATCCATGGAAATGCTCTGGGCAGCCGTACTTGGGAGCTGCAATGATCCCTCTGTGTGGCAGTCTGGGAGGAGAATGATGAGATTGTAATCAGGCATCCTGAGGAAAGGCAAATATTCTGTCAATCTGTTCTTTGAACCAAGATTCCTCTGCTCCCAGAAGTGCCTTGTTTCTTTTTTAAGGGAATTCCTAAGGGTGATCCCCCTTCAGCTCCAAGCTGCCAGCCAGGGGCAGCTGTGAACAGGAAAGATGGCCAGCTCTTGTCTCTGCACCAAGAGACCATCCCTTTGCCTCTCAGGACTCACAAGATTTCACTTGGAGCAGATTAGAAATGTCAGAGATTTCAACCATCCAAACTCACTCCCGGCAAGAGCAACTGGAACAAAATCAAGTCCCTCAAATCCCCTCCCTCTGTTCTGCCCTTGGGCAAACTGTGACCAGCAGTTCTGGAAACACTTTGATACATCACAAGTGCATTTAATTGGAGGTCACCCTGTGCTCCAAGTTGCCTCTCACTGCACAGCAAGAAGGATTCCTCAGGAGCCCATTCCAGGGTCCCTGCTCTCAAAGCTTCTTTCAGCCAGCAAACCCCAGAGCTGAGGGAGAGGGATGCAGAGAGATCTTCCTGAAAAGAGACCCTGAATGTTGAATTGCTATGAGACATGCAAGATGTTTTGCTGATTGAGTCTGGCCTAATTCAGTTCTGCCTTTTTTCTCCTCAACAGAAAATCATATCTTGAGGAAGTAAATGTCCAACAGCAGCTCCATGCCCCATTTCCTCCTCCTGGCATTGGCAGACAGGCGGGAGCTGCAGCTCCTGCACTTCTGGCTCTTCCTGGGCATCTCTCTGGCTGCCCTCCTGGCCAACGGCCTCATCCTCAGCGCCATAGCCTGTGACCACCACCTGCACACCCCCATGGGCTTCTTCCTGCTCAACCTCTCCCTCACAGACCTGGGCTGCATCTGCACCACTGTCCCCAAAGCCATGCACAATTCCCTCTGGGACA
>NW_020917428.1:0-1417 GCF_003984885.1 Neopelma chrysocephalum | reverse complement strand
TTTTTATTCCTTGCAAATCCAAATTCGATAGCCTCATTTCTATATTAGTGCCCAGACTTTATCAAGGCCCTTGACATGGTCTCCTGTGGTCTCCTTATGGCCAGACTGGTGAGAGCTGGACTGAAGAAGTGGAAGATGTGGTGGGTGGGAAGTTGGCTGAATGAAGAGTGTCCAATAAAATCCATGGTACAAAGTCCTCTTGGCAGCAACTTCCTGATGAAATCTTTCAGTGACCAGTCCTAGAACACCACTAGAGAACATCTTTATTATCTCTCTGTACATTGGGACAAAATGTGATTTCAAGTCCTTTGTGGATGATGCCAAATTTCAGAGAGCCCTTGAGAAACCTGTCCTGGTTTAAAGACACATATTGGGGCAGGAACTCCAATAAAATGAACTCACTCCCCTTTTATTCCCCACCAATACAGAGAGAAAAAATACAAGGAGGTATAAGTGAAAAAATAAGAGTTTACTGACAAGAAATATAGCAGCGAAACCAGCAATACCAACAGAACAGTTCAAAGCAACAGCAGAGAGAGAAACTGCCTCGTGTCTCTCCTCCCCTGTCCCAACTCCCTTTTGTAAACAGATAAAAACAGGGATCAACACGTGCCTCCCTTCCTCCTTTTCCCCCTGAATGAATAAAGAACAAAAGACAAAACCATGGGAAAAGAGGGGGCAAAGCAAAATGTGGGAAACTCTCTGGTCTGAGATCAGTTGTGCTGCCCAAGAACACGCTGACTCCAGAGGTGTCCAAGCAGGGCAGAGCCGGCGACTCCGGTCTGTGCGGCGGCGGGGGGGAGGCAGCGGCTCTGCTTGATTCCATGGAGTTCTGGGGAGGCACAGTGACCCCTTGGTTCCATGAGGGTCTGACATGTCTCAGGGTTCCTTTTGTTCCAAAGAGACTCCGCATGTCACAGTGGCCCTTCGTTCCATGAGATTCCACAGTGTCCCTGCATTCCTTTGGTTCCATGAGGCCCTGCAGTGTCACGGTGCCACTTGATTCCGTGACATTACCAAGAATCAGAATGGCCCCTTGATTTAAGGCCAACTGCACTTGGGCTGCCTTTGGGGGGAGTGTGGGCACCCAGACAAGGGAGTTGTCACCCCCCTGGACTCAGCCCTGAGGTCACCACATCTGGACTGGTCTGTCTGTCTGTGAGGTTCCCCATTCTGGAGGAATGAGGAAGAACTGGAGAGGGTCTGGAGGAGATCTGACAGGATGGAGTTTTTCTCCATATTGGAAATGAAATGAAATCTCCAGAAAGAGCAGCGTGGAAGGTTCAGACTGCAGGGGAGGAAAAAGAAATGTCACTCAGTGGGGACCCTTGTGATGCAAGAGGTCATCCAGAGGGAGTCAGGATGAGCCAATGGCTTTGTGTTCCAGGGAAGAGCCAGAGCTGGTGCAGAGACATCA
>NW_020917427.1:0-484 GCF_003984885.1 Neopelma chrysocephalum | reverse complement strand
TCCAGAGATGGTCAGCTCACAGCAACCTGCTGGGCCCTGGCCACTGCCTACCGGGCACTGCTTGACATGGTACAGCACTGCCAGGGGGAGGAGAGAAGGAGCAAATCCACAGGCACCACGTCCACACAAACCACAGCTGAGTCGGAGGGAGTAAGAAATAAATCAACTGGCACCATGCTCACACAAACCATTGAGGAGCCAGAAGGACAACAGAAACCAATAGCAGTCGCCCCTGTCCAGAAAAGGAAATCGAAGACTAAATCAGTCCGCATAGCAAATGATGACGAAGAGGCAGGACCTTCACATCCACCGGAGGAGACAGAACCAGAAATAATCACTCGGTCCCTATCCCTGGGTGAGCTACGTGAGCTTCGGAGAGAGTTCACACGACAGGCGAACGAGTCCATCCTGACCTGGCTGCTCCGAATCTGGGATGCCGCCGCTAACGACACAATTCTAGATGGAAGTGAAGCAAGACAACTGG
>NW_020917426.1:0-1362 GCF_003984885.1 Neopelma chrysocephalum | reverse complement strand
TTCTCCAAATACTGGCCGATGTCCTCCCACTTCCCGTGCCACTCAGCACTATCCATTCCCAGGACAGGCATCCAAACAGCCTCCCTAGAAGGCCCTGTTCTGACCCTAAGCATGGTGTAGACAGTACAGAGCAGACAAAGCAACACTAACAATAACATTATGCTGTCCTTAACATCAAAGGGGAACTCAATATTTTCAAAAGCTGTTGTACCAGGTCTGAAGGGGAAGAAGGAGGTGAGAGGCTGGAAACAACCATTCCCCATTGTTCCCCCAAAGGGCTGGGTGCGATTTTTAATGAGGTCCCAGAGGTAGCAACCTAAACCAGGACAGGTAAACAGGACTGAATACACATTTACAATGAAACTCATTGCTTCTGATGTTACGATGACATAAACATAGTATACTAATAAAGAAATTTGGATCCCTCTCCCTGGTCTTAAAGAGAGCATTAAAATAGGCAAATAGTTCCCCATCTGCGGAAATATGAACATGCCCAGATACAACACCCACGTGAATGCACCAAACAACATGGTGATCGGGGAGTTTCTATATCCAAATACACAGATGCTTAAAATGAAATTGTGATTCTGACTTCTCTCTCTCTGCCCCGCTTTGGGCGCCAAAAATGTGCTGGTTTAAAAGTTAACCAGCAAGGGAAAATGAACTCAATTCAAAAGAGAGATTTATAAGTCAGAATAACAATTTATTAAAATAATGCAACAAGTACAAGTATACAGACAGACAATTGGTTTTAACCCACAAAACCCAAATGTACAACCCAGCACCCTAGGGTATGAACAAGAGTGGTGTACCTTGGCCCACCCCCGAGTCCAAAGCAAAGGGAGAGGGGATAAACCTGCTGGTGGGAGAGCTGCTGCAGTCTGGTCAGAAGTGGTGATTGCAGTCCAGTCGAGGGTGGTGGTCTCAGTCTGGTTGAACGCAGTGGTCTGCAGTCTAGTTGAAGGCAGTGGTCTGCAGTATTCCTCTGGATCCCACGAGAGGTGGCAAGGTTCTGAAACTCCCAGTTATATACTCTCCAGTTCAGGCGGGAGTGCTCAGTCCCTCCCTCAGAGTAGGGAATTCCATAAAAGGGCATGCGGATGCTCAGTCCCTCCTCCATAAAAGGGTATCAGAGCGGGGAATTCCATAAAAGGGTATCAGAGCGGGGAATTCCATAGAACGGTACAGGAACATCTTCCCACCTTGCAGGCCTCTACTGACAACAGTTTTTGGGAAATGGCATGGAGGCTATAGAATACACAGTTTTGGGTTACACCCATCCAGTGATGAATTGGTCCCAGCCGTTCTAACCAGGTGTGCTGGTTTGAAAGTTAACCAGCAAGGGAAAATGAACTCAATTCA
>NW_020917425.1:0-942 GCF_003984885.1 Neopelma chrysocephalum | reverse complement strand
ACCCTGAGCTCTAAACCCCAAGCCCTGACCATTAAGCACCCCCACAGCCCTTGGGAGCAGGGCAAGGACCTGCAGGGCCCAGAGCAGGCCCAGGGGGTTGGCAGAGGAATGGGAGGTGACCTGGATCTGCTCAGCTCTGCAGTGACCCCCAGGAGAAGGGCCTGGGCTCTGGGAGGGATGTCCTGTGGCACAGGGGCTCAGCATCCAAGTTAAGAAGGCCAAGTGCACATGGCAACAGCCAGAGCTGGTGCAGAGACATCAGGGAGGGTCTAGAAATGCTGCTGGGAGGGGAGTGGAAAAGCAGGAGGGGTGTGTGCAGCCTGCAAGGCCAGAGCAGCAGCAGGGCCAGGCCAGGACAGCCTGCAGGAGAGATGGCCAAGGGCTCTGGCAGGGCTGCAAGGCCCAAAGGCACCCAGGCCTTTGTCCCCTTGCCTCTGGCAGCTGCCTCTGCCACTCAGGCCACCACAAGCAACTTGCCTGGCAGGTTCTGCACTTGGTTTCTGCCTCGCCCCTCCCTCAGCAGCCTGGCAGGGGGTGCCCAGTTTTGGGCCTTGGTTGTTCCTCCCCCTCCCATCCCACTGCCCCCCAAACAGCCCTGAGCCAGCCGGGAGGGACAGGATCTGCTGGGCCAGGGCCTGGGGCTCAGGCCTTGGCCTTTGTGCTCCACAAAACCAAGGCAGGCTTTGCTCAGCATTGCAGGGGCCTGCCCAGAGCCTTTGTCTGCCTGCACTCCTGGCCTCCAAGGATCTGCTCCAAGGAGTCCCTGGGGAGGCTTTGTCAGTGCCTGCCCTCAGTGGGGCCCAGCAATGCTTCAAGGCACTTGCAGTTTGGCTTCTGACTTCTTCAGCAGCTGCTTCAATCTTCTCTCAGTACCTCAGGATCATAGACACAGAACCAAACACACCGTGGGGCTCATTAAAATGCAGAAATCCCTCAGGATCT
>NW_020917424.1:0-1097 GCF_003984885.1 Neopelma chrysocephalum | reverse complement strand
TTTTGCCTCATAAATTATTTTGATCTAAATCCTCAGATTTGATCAAGATTTCATACAAATTCAGAATGGTGACCCAGGGTAAAAATCAGACATTCAGCGGTACAGAAAAACAGCATGTGCATATCTTACACTGTTAATAGATATTTCTCCTAGCAAGGACAGGAAGCTGAAGTGAAAAAAATTAATTTTATTTCAATTTTAAAATAATTGGGAAACGATGCTCTGATTAAAAAGCTATGCTACTTAAAACAGGAAAATAATTGGAAATTAAATAAGATTCCCTTTAATGCAAACCTGCTCTATTAAGGAATAGCAAAGAGAAAAGCCCCTCTTTGTTTGAAGGAAATAAGAATTAGTTAAAGAAAACGTTACAAGCATTACAAACCCCAGAGATTTAGAGCTTCTGTAACAAAGCAAATCCATAAATTGTTTCAGAAGACACACATGTTAAAAGGCAGCAATCAACCATTCTAGAAAAGTTACACTCCAAAGTGCTACTGAAAAGGCAATACCAAGTAATTTCAAATATATTGAAGGAATACTATCTAAAATAGCAGGATACAATTCAGTTTCATATTTTTCTTTAATGTTTCACAGGATTTTTACTTCTCGACAAACAAACCATACGAAAATCACAAAACAACTACAGGACTTTTGGAGAGGACTAAGGACCATTAAAATTGAATGTGTATTTTATATTTTTGCCTGAGGACATCATGATGCACATTAACAACCATATGTAGGAGTCATCCCTCCCTAAAATAATTATATTCTTTAGGTGTAAATACAGCCAAGAACACATGTAGCTGAAAAAGTTCTCCATTTGACAGCCAAAACTTACAGGAATATGAATAAATATTATTTTCACTTACTTAGAATGAGAAAATCTTAAAAAAAATACACTATATACCTGTAACACACACACAGGCACAGATAGAAACGTACTGGGACACAAAACTGGCTGTGCACAGACAGAGGATTGCACAGCAAATGCAAATATATAAAACAAACCCACACACAGATGTGCTGCTACAGCTCTGACTGTGCACCTGTGACTGCCGACCTCAAGCCTGAAAGACGACCCACAAAATGGAAAA
>NW_020917423.1:0-447 GCF_003984885.1 Neopelma chrysocephalum | reverse complement strand
CTGCAGGATGCAGACACAGACGCGGTTGAGATGACCCTCTCTGCGTTCATCAACGTGCTCCACTTGAAGACCATCCAAATATCCAGCCCCACTGCCCTGAAGTT
This sequence comes from Neopelma chrysocephalum, assembly GCF_003984885.1. NCBI lineage: Eukaryota > Metazoa > Chordata > Aves > Passeriformes > Pipridae > Neopelma > Neopelma chrysocephalum. The sequence continues at coordinate 343 of NW_020917423.1, read as the reverse complement.
ACTTGAGGCTCTGCGGCCACTCTTTGACAACGTAAGGCTCTGTGTCCCTCATCGTGGGCACTGAGTGCTGCCAGGAAACTTTGGGCCCAGTGTCTTTTCAGGCCTGTGCCCCGGTGGGCCTGGAGAAGCCAGGGCTGAGGTCTTTTGCTCTTCCTTTGCAGCAGGAGCACAGCCAGCTGCAGCAGCTCTCCATGGTCCTCTTCCGGGAGGTGATGGAAGCAACAGAGAAGAACAAGAGCCTAAAGCCACACGTCTACCTGAGGCTGGTGCCATTCTACTTCAACTGGCACGATGAGAACCAGCGTGTGGCAGAGGTGAGGACTCGTGGGCTCTGGTGTCCCCA
>NW_020917422.1:0-609 GCF_003984885.1 Neopelma chrysocephalum | reverse complement strand
GCAGGTCCGGGCTGGGGGCAGAACAGGGCGCAGGAAACGAAGGCAAATGAGAACCAGCAAACAGCCAGATGAGCAGGCCCAGAACAAAACGACCTGGGAGCCTCTCCAACACACACCTTGCCTGAGCTAAGGCCAAAGGGAAGTGCCTTGCCCTTTGCCCAGGAGAAAGCAAAAAACTCCACATCCCCCCCAGTCTTCTGAGGGCTCCCAACCTGCAATGTGGGCTGGGCCAGTTCTTTTGTGTGTGTGAGTCACCCAAGGCAAAGCACCTCCCCCATTCAACATCTTTCTTTTCCAGTGGGGCAGGGGAAAGAAAAATTCCTGCTGGGTTTTTTAGAAGAAGTAAAGCTATGACAGGGATCCCCTCCCCCCTGCCCTCACTGCCCCCCAATAACAGGGACTGGGGAGAGCTGGGAAGCTTTACTGGGAACACTGGGAGCAGCCGGCTGGGGTCAGAACAAAAGCAGGGACAGAGGGGACACACGACCCCCCAAACTCAGCGTGGGGATGGACTGGGGGGTCCCGGCTGGACCCGAGGCCACAGGGAGGGGCTACGGCCGCCGGTGGCTCAGGAGCTCTGTGGGGAGAGAAAAGGGGGTGAGAGCAAAA
>NW_020917421.1:0-1002 GCF_003984885.1 Neopelma chrysocephalum | reverse complement strand
GGTCCTGCTGCTGCTTCCGCCGGCGCGGGTCTCTCGGTCTCGTTGTTCGCTGGGGCGCCAGAGGTGGTGGTCCTTCTCCCGGGACCTGCTTCAGGGTGTTGGCCCCGCGTCTCTGGCCGCCGCTTGGCTGCTGCTGCTGCTGAGGGTGGTAGCGGGCGGCGATGCAGGAACTCGCCGAGGCAGCGCGGCTGTTTGTTGGCACAGGCTCGCACCCTGACCCTGCACGGGGTGGCTGCAGCGGCGGTGGCCACGGTTCTGTCCCACACGGCTCTTTCTGGGCAGCGTGGGTCGGGCTGCCGTGTGCTTGTGCGCTCCGCTCGGCGGCTGGGGCCCGTCCAGGGCAGCAGCTGCTGAGGTTTTTTCGGGCGGTTGCCGAGTCCCACAAGCGCATATCAGGAAGGTTAGTAATGTTCAGTTCTGACATGTGACGCTGGGCCCACAGCAACAGGTTCTGCAAGGGCTGTTCGTCGTGCTGCTTAAACTCGCGTTTTAAGATTAAATAAATGTGGTTTTGTTCTGAAGATATTTGAGTCCCCATTGTACCCTACTTATAATGTTACAAAGTCTTTAAAATAATTACCAAATCCGGAGTTTGTTGTCAGCTCACTACGGCAGGTCCCGCCCGCTGAGGACTATTTTCCGTGCATGTTTTCCGTCTTCTTTCAGTTCTGACTACACACACACCACCGAAACACAAGGAGTGCTGCTTCCCTTGGTCCAGCCAGCCGATGGCCGATGAATCTTCTAAATGTTAGAAGGATCTCGGCCCCACGGTTGTGGCGACATTAGTGGTGGTCTGTAAAATAAAAGCTAGAAACGATCCCAGTTTGGGGAAACTGGAATACTTTATTGGGCACGAGAACACAATTTAAAGGCATCACTGGCTGGACATGTTAATGAAGGGGACTGGCTATGTTAATTGGGGAGTTGCACAAACTTTTGCTGTAGTTTCCAAATAGTTAATTTTTCTTCTTGTAGGATTACATGGGGGATAGAGGGATT
>NW_020917420.1:0-357 GCF_003984885.1 Neopelma chrysocephalum | reverse complement strand
ATCCCTTCCAACCCCCCTAAAGAGGGATCACCCGGCACCCTGGGACAGGAACACAGTGGGCTGTACTGGGAGGGCACTGGGGGGACTCAGGTGTCCCACCACAACGTGGCCCAGCTCCAGGAGAGATCTGGGGAGCAGTGAGGAGGTACTGGTCTGTCCTGGTCTGTACCCCCAATCCCCAAAGCCCCTCCCCAGCTCCCCCAGGACCCTCCTGCACCCAAATGCCCACTAGCCCCTGACTTGGTCCTGCTGCCCCTTGAGCATCTCCAGCTCCTGCAGAACCAGGCATTTCTTTGCTCCCCACAGGGTCGTTCCCACCCCCAGAATGGAATCTGGAGGCAGCAGGATGTGCACAGT
>NW_020917419.1:0-350 GCF_003984885.1 Neopelma chrysocephalum | reverse complement strand
CCAGTGACCTCCCACTGCCCCCCAGTATGGCCCAGTGATCCTGCAGTGAGCACCCAGTAACCCCCAGTATGGCCCAGTAACCTTCCAGTGTCCCCCTGTGTGTCCTGGTAATCCCCCAGTAACTCCCCAGTCCCTCCCAGTGCCCCCTGGTTCCCCCCAGTGTGTCCCAGTATCCCCCAGTAATTACCCAGTGCCCTGCAAAGCCTCCCAACATGTCCCCAGCGTGTCCTCAGATGCCCTTGGCCTTCCTGTGAGCTTGGGGGGGTAGGGGGTGTTTTTGGTCAGAGGGTCCACGGGGGTCTCCTGGGGTGAGACGGAGGGTTGGGGACATCAGGGATGGGGTTTGGGGA
>NW_020917418.1:0-4067 GCF_003984885.1 Neopelma chrysocephalum | reverse complement strand
GTGTCTGTTCCCGTAGCCTTTGCCAACGTTACCCACAGATTTTCATTGGGTTGGTTCATCCAGTCCTTGAGGGGGAACGATGTGGAGACGTCGGTAAGATTCAGGGTTATGATGACGAAGGTGGAGAGGTAGATGGTCTGCATGTCTCGTCTCGTTCTTGATATATCTTTATTCTTCTGGTTGGGACCCACTTTGGTCCTGTTGGTCCTGCAATGCATGCGTACCCTTTTCCCCATGTAATCAGGGGGAAAGGGCCCGTCCACGATTCTGTTATTACATCTTTATACATGATTTTTGCTTTTTTATTATTTGGTATATCTTCTGATTTAAAGTGCTTCTCTACGGGACTTCTGTCTGTGTGAGTTTCTTGTTCCTCTACTAAATTTAAAAAATTTAGTACATACATAACTTTTTCCAATCTTTCTTGGGGAGTTAGGCCAATACTCCCCCTTTTTTGTTTATTGAGTAAATTTTTGATGTTTTGGTGGGTCCGCTCTACTATACCCTGTCCTGTGGGGTTGTGAGGAATTCCAGTGGTATGGTGAATTCCCCAATCATCAAAAAACTTTTTCGTGTCCGCAGATACATAGGATGGTCCATTGTCAGTTTTTATTTGTTTGGGGACTCCCATTCTAGCAAATGCAGACAGGAAATGTTTCTTGACATCTCTGCTTTTTTCCCCGGAATGCGCGGTGGCTACAATCATTTTTGAGAATGTGTCCACAGACACATGAACATACTTTAATTTGCCAAATTCGGGTACGTGTGTAACATCGGATTGCCAAATTTCTAGTGCTGACAGCCCCCTGGGATTTGTCCCCTCTGGAACCAGTGGGGCAATTTTTTGGCAATCGGGACAAGCTTTTAGAATTTCTTTTGCTTGAGTTAATTTGAGGCCGAATTGTTTTTTTAGCGATCGCGCATTCTGGTGGAAAAATTCATGTGAAATTTTTGCTTGTTGGTACAAATTTGGGGTAACCACCATACCTGCCAAACGGTCGGCGATCTGGTTTCCCTCAGCCACAGGCCCTGGTAGAGTAGTGTGGGACCTCGTGTGGACAATATAATATTTGAATTCTCTAATTTCTATTAGAAACAATAATTTTTTCAACAAATTAGACAATTTTTCATTGGATACTTCTTTGAGATACGAATTTTCAATCCTTTTGACAATGCCCACAACGTATGCCGAATCAGAGACAATATTAATGGGTTCTTTATTGAAAATTTGGAAGGCGCGAACAACTGCTGATAATTCTACAATTTGTGGGGAACCTTGCACTCTGTGAATGTCTTGGTGCCAATTATCTTTTTGTTTCCAAACAATTACCGCATTTCCGGTTCTCCCTGAGCCATCGGTAAAAATGGTTTTTGCCTTTTTAATTGGTAAGTCTGATTGCATAACTTTTAGTTTTAATGGAATTGGGATTAGTCTTTGCAAAAACGGGCACGCCGGTAGGTGAAATTTGACTTCCCCCGGGTAACCCCCGATGGCGATCTGAAAGTCAGTAGAATTCTGCAGCAGTTGTTCCAGATGTTCAGAAGTCAGTGGGAGGTAGATGTAATTTGGTTCCTCTCCACTAAGTTCTAAACACCTGGTGCGGCCTTTGAAAATTAGCTTGCCAATCATCTCTGCCAATGTTATAATCGTTTTTGTAAATTGATGGGGGAGGAACAACCACTCCCACAGACAGAAGTCTTTTTTATCTGTCGAAAATTGTCCCAAGATGGCTAGCGGTTGATGTTTCTCTCTAATTATGACTAATGAGGATGGCAGTCCCTCCATCCTACGATTTGTTTGTCTCTCAGATATTTTTGTCTCGACTGTGGTAAGGGCTCTTTTAGCGTCAGATGTTAAGAACCTGGGGGAGGACAGATCCGCATCTCCTTTGAGAAGCTCGAACAGTGGGTGCAGATCACCGGTTGTGATCCCTAGCACAGGTCGGATCCAATTGATCGCTCCTAGCAGCTTTTGGAGGTCATTTAAAGTTCGGACCTTTTTGTCAATTTCTACTGATTGTGGTTTTATAGTTTTTGTATTAATTTGGAGTCCGAGGTACCTCCAAGGTGCTTCTCTCTGTATCTTTTCAGGGGATATTTCCAATCCATTAGAATTTAAAGCCGAAATTGTGGCGTCCAATGTTTGTCTGACAGATAATTTAGTTTCTGCGCAAATCAATACATCATCCATGTAATGGAAGATGATTGATTGTGGAAATTTCTTTCTAATTGGTTCCAACACTTTTGCCACAAACATCTGACAAAGTGTTGGAGAATTTTTCATCCCCTGTGGAAGCACCTTCCACTGGAACCTGCGATGGGGTTCACAAACGTTGATGGCAGGGACTGAAAATGCAAATTTCGCCGAATCAGCCGGATTCAAGTATATATGGAAAAAACAGTCCTTTATGTCAATCACCACTAGGGGCCATTCAGCAGGGAGCATGGATGGAGAAGGCATTCCCTGCTGGAGGGCTCCCATTGGCTCGAGGACTTCATTTACTTTGCGCAGATCCTGGAGAAATCTCCAGGCACCTGAGGACTTTTTGATGACGAACACTGGAGTGTTCCAGGGACTGGTGGAAGGCTCCAGGTGTCCTTTAGCCAATTCTTGATTAACCAAGTCATTTAAAATTTGCAGCTTTTGTTTGGGAAGGGGCCACTGATCTACCCAAACTGGTGTCTCTGTTTTCCAGACCAGTTTGGGCAGCTGCAACTGCTCAGTGACCCCTCCTAAAAATTTTCCTGTGTCCCAAGTGTGAGTTGCCACTGTTCCATAGCATCTCTTCCCCAAAGTGTGACTGGTATGTTTAATACATACGGTTGTAGGGTTGCAGATCTGCCCTCTGGCCCGTAGACTGTTACCACTTCACGGCTCCTGACAGGGTGCTGGACACCTCCCACACCGCTGACTTTCGTATCTGTCGTGTGGGCTGGCCAGCTATGTGGCCAGTCCTTGGAGGCGATGATGGTGACGTCCGCCCCCGTGTCCAAAAGACCCTCCACCGTCACCCTCTGCGGGTGTCTAGACAAAGGGAAGAGAACGCGACACGTTAGTAGGGGTCTAGAGGTCCTCACTGAGGTCGCCCAATGGACTTCCGTCAGCGAGTTATCCCTCCGTTCTTCTTCCCAGGACACTGCGCAGAGAAGATCGTCGGTGGGGATCATTTTAGCCACTGGGAAGCGGTCCTCCAACTGCAAGGGTGGAAGGTGGATAGTTAGACAGATTGCGATGTTGGAGTTTGTCAACCCCGTCAGGAGCGTGGGAGTCACGAAAACACCCCTTGCCACAGCCGAGAGATGAGAGACTATTAGATAGATAGTGTTTGAATCTACTTCGGTAGACGGTGTGACTTTAATTATCTGTTCGCATTGATTTAGGACAGGTATCGGGTGAGTAATAATAAGGGTTATCCAATTTAAGGGAGTGCATTGATTTTGAAGGGGGACAAGCTCTGCCGGAGGTCTCCCGGTTACGGGGTGACTGGGCGCGGTGTTTGGCGCAAGATGGAACGTGGTTGAGGGGTTATTTGTGTCCTCGCGCCCCCCTGAGCGCTCTGCTCCCCGTTTCCCGAATGCTCGCAAGAGCATTGACGTAGGTCGGGCAGGGAGCTAAAGGTGACTCTTCTTTTTATGCTGGGAGATTTTCTGGGGGGAAGGGGTTCACCGTTTATGTTGGTCACCGACCTACAGGCCGATGACCAGTGAAAGCCCTTCCCACACCTCCGGCAGAGGGATTTGGGTACATTTGATAGGTTAGGTTCCGAATTAGTTTTGGGGCAGTGTTTCTTAAAATGACCTTTTTGGCCGCAATTAAAACATGTTTGGGGTCCAGTGAAGGCAGCAGCCAATAGGCGTGCTTTATGGGAGTTGGAGCCAATGTTCTTACAGGCTTCGATCATCTCAACTAGAGAAGGATCTTTTAACATCTTTAAAGCTTTTTGGCAATCTTCATTAGCTTTTTCAATAACCAATTTATTAAATAGAATTTCTTGACTTTCTTTTTGGTTGACTTGTCTCTTAATCGCTTCTTTTAGCCTTGTTATAAAATCAATAAACGGTTCTTT
>NW_020917417.1:0-2313 GCF_003984885.1 Neopelma chrysocephalum | reverse complement strand
CCTGTCTTCCTTTCTCTTTAGAGTTCCAGCAGTAACACCACAGCAGTGCCACCATGGCATTATTGGTGTCTTTTCAAGTTGAGGTTGTTTTAGCAGGCAGTCTTTTTGCCAATCTCTCATCTCCTCATCCTGTGGGTGACAGAAAAGATGAATCTTGTGCCCTTTACTGTTTGAAGAAGGAGAGGCCTCTTGGAGAAGAGAGTTGGATTCTGTGAATCCAAACTAAGAAGGCTCTTTCTTGGCTTCTGTTTTGGCAGCGGGTCTGAGGGTTGAGCTTTCCTTGAGAAGGCCAGGGTAGCCCAGAGTTCTTATGGAGGTGCCACTGGCTGCTCCTTGCACTTGGTGTGATTTCTTAGAAACAGGCCCTGTGAACAAGCTCAGATCAAAGGATGTGCTTGTTTTGGATGCTCTTCATGCCTTTGGCTTTCAGAAGTCAAGCAGTAGTCAAGGCCGTGGAGGGTAACTTTGGAAAAGCCTTCCTGCCAAAGATGACTCTGTGTGTGCTTGTGAATGTTTCAGAGCTAATGAGAGACTTGCAGAGGCCAACACCAAGCTCCTTTTGGAGCGCCACAGAAGCAGATCTGCAGTCCCAAGCAGCGCCGTCAGCGGACATCTGGCTGCAAGTCCACTTCTGGATCCAACTGGCCTGGGACATCTTGGCATCAGTTTGGGACTGAGCAGAAGTCTGGCTCTCAGAACACCACCCAGACATCTGTGGTGAAGCCCAAGACTTCTGGTCATCAGGTTTGTACAAATTTTCCAGAGACGTCAAAGGCCAAAAAATATGGAAATGGCAGCAATGAGCTGTGGAACTCCATTCTTTGGCATGAGAAACTGTGGGAAAGAGCACTGTGGGGCAGGAACCTCCCACCTAAGTTCTACACTCTTAACTCTGTCAATCCTACATCTTAACTGTGTCTTTTCTGTATAATTCTCGGCACGACAGGAACAGGATGCAAAAATGCCTAGAGACCTTCAACGAGGTAATGTGTCATTATGTCAGGAGGGTTTTTAAGCAAAAAGGTGACTATTTCTAACTCTTGACAGCTCTCCAGCCATTTTTTTCAAGTTCCTGTGAGAAGTAGGTTTTTGGTTTTTTTTCTGCCAGCCTCCCAGTTGAGACTGGAATGGGAAAACTTGCTGCTTCCCAAAATGTTGCGTCCAATGTTCTGCAGTTGCCTGGAAAAAGCCAAGCGCAAAGAAACGCTTGGCTGAAGCTGAAGTTGCCCTTCACTAGAGTTGATCTCAAGCCGAAACAGCAAAGCAGCCACGAGATCAGATTTTTAGAAGCTTCAGCCATCACTTCCCCTCCCGTGTACACCGATGGCATTCAGCACTAAACCGCACCATCCCCGTTCTTTGCTGTTAGTTCTTGATTTTTGCAAGGATTCTGTGATTCATGGCATTCATGGCTTGTCTTGGGAGCTTAGGTGGTGCAGTCCTTTTTGGAATAAGCAAGAAGACCAGTGAAAAAAGATAATCTGTCTTTAGGAAAAGATTATTCAGTCCTTTTTCAGCAAATATCAGCTCAGTGCTTGCCATACGTAGCATAAAACCTGCTGTAGAATTTGAGGCCGGGTGTCCAAAGAGGCCTGTCCAATGTGGTTTCAGAGCCAACAGGGGTACCACAGACATGGGATTTGTTTTCAGACAACTGCAAGAGAAGTGCAGGGAAGAGAACAAAGGGCTCTATGTAACCTTTGTTGATCTCACCAAGGCTTTTGATACTGTGAGCAGAAAAGGTCTGTGGCAGATTTTGGAACGTTTAGGTTGTCCCCCCAAGTTCCTTAAAATGATCATCTCACTCCCTGAGGATCAGCACGGCCAAGTCAGATGTGGTGATGCACTTTCTGAGCCCTTTCTAATCTCCAATGGTGTGAAACAGGGCTGCATTCTTGCACCAACGCTATTCACAATCTTTTTCAGCAGGATGCTCCAAAGGGCCACGGCAGACCTCGATGAAGAAGGTGGGATCTACATCCAATATCGTACCCATGGAAGCCTTTTCAACCTAAGGCGACTGAAGGCCCACACCAAGACCTTAAACCATCTTGTCCAGGAGCTGCTTTACACTGACGACGACGCCCTCGTCGCTCACACAGAAGCAGCTCTGCAGCGTTTAACATCCTGCTTTGCTGAGGCTGCTGAGCTCTTTGGGCTGGAAGTCAGCTTGAAGAAGACTGAAATTTTCTGTCAGACTGAGGAGGGGGCCTTTGCCCACATGGACGATGAGTGGAAATACGACACCCATCCAGACCTTTCCCAGTGCGCAGATGTTACCGCATGGGAAGAAGACGTGACACTGCAAGAGCT
>NW_020917416.1:0-1534 GCF_003984885.1 Neopelma chrysocephalum | reverse complement strand
TTGTGATGTCATGGGGGAACACGCTGATGTCATAGGGGAACTTGGTGATGCCATAGGGGGCATGGTGGTGTCATTGGGGAATGTGGTGATGTCATAGGGGACGTGGTGATGTCACAGTGGAATGGGATGATGTCATGGGGGAGTATGGTGATGTCATAAGGGACTGTGGTGATGTCATAAGGGACTGTAACGATGTCAGAGAGGAATGTAGTGATGTCACAGCGGGCACAATGATGTCATAGGGAAGGTAGCAGTGTCATGGGGGAATGTGGTGATGTCATAGGGGAGCAGAGTGAAGTCATAGGGGAATGTGGTGATGTCATCGATTAACATGGTGATGTCATAGAGGAGTGTGAGGATGCCATAGGGGTACGTGGTGATGTCATAGGGGAATATGGTGATATCATAGGGGAACACAGATGTCATAGGAAACAGGGTGATGTCACGGGGGAATGCGATGATGTCACAGGAGAATGTACTGATGTCACCTGGAGCGTACTGATGTCATAGGAGAGCTGGGGTGATGCCAGAGGGGAACATGGTGATGCCACGGGGGCATGGTGATGTCATTAGGGAATGTGGTGATGTTATAGGGGAACGTGGAGATGTCACAGGGGAATGGAGTGATGTCTTGGGGAGCATGGGGATGTCATAGGGGAACGTGGTGATCTCACATGAGAACGTGGTGATGTCATAGGGGAACACGGTGATGTCACATGGTGATGCCATAGGTGAACGTGGTGATGTCATCTGGAGCATGGTGATGTCATAGGAGAGCGTGGTGATGTCATAGGGGAATGTGGTGATGCCATAGGGGAATGGGGTGATGTCATGGGGGAGCATGGGGATGTCATAGGGGAGTGTGGTGATGTCATCGATTAACATGGTGATGTCATAGAGGAGTGTGCGGATGCCATAGGGAATGTGGTGATGTCATAGGGGAATATGGTGATGTCATAGGGGAACACAGATGTCATAGGAAACAGGGTGATGTCATGGGGAATGTGATGATGTCACAGGAGAATGTGCTGATGTCATAAGGAGCATGCTGATGTCATAGGGGAATGCAGTGACATCACAGGGGAACACGCTGATGTTTGGGAGTAGCTGTGTGATGACATCAGTCTGTGTGTCGATGGCATCACCACCATTGTCGATGACGTCACAGTGACATCACTCAGGTGCAGATTGAGGCCCTGAACCTGCAGTGGAGCTCCTCGCTGGGCCTGGGGGTCACCGGGGACCCCCCCGGGCGCTCCCCCTTCCCCATCTGCGCCCATGGCCTCAAGCGCCTGGCCTGGATCCTGCAGAGGAGGGGGGTCTTCCACAACGCCAGGAAGGTCAGCGGGACCCCCCAAAAACACCCCCTGAACCCCCCCCAGGGTCCCCAAACTAACCCAACCCCCCTGGAACCCCCAACATCCATCAGGACCCTCAACCCCCTCCACCCTCATCCTGGATCCTGCAGAGGAGGGGGGTCTTCCACCACGCCAGGAAGGTCAGGGAGCTGCCTTGCTCCCAACGTTGAAGAAAC
>NW_020917415.1:0-725 GCF_003984885.1 Neopelma chrysocephalum | reverse complement strand
TTGGAAAGAATTTTGATAAAGAAAAAAAGGACGTAAGAGACAAGAAAAGAAATAAAAGAGGAGTTGAAAAAAAAAAGGACAGTTAAAAGCAGGTAGGAGAAAAGAAGGATATAGGCAAAGAATCCACTGAAGGATAAGCAAAGAAGAGAAAATGGAAGAGAGATAACAGGAGAAGAAAATTAAGAAAAGGACAGATAAAGAAAGGAGACTACATAAATAAAAAGCAAGCCAGTATGGAATTAAGGAGGGAAGGAAGGAAGAAGAGAATGGACGAAAAGAAAACACGATCCGACCTTATCTCTGGACGGTGAGCGAAGTTGGTCCCCAGCAGCCTCTGCTGCGGTTAAAGCACCGCACTCTGGTGCTGCTGCCCGGTAATTAGCGCTGATGGCTCCGACTTCGATGACCTCCGCGGCGGAGCTGGAGGCGACTGGGGAGCTGCCAGCGGGGATGAAGAAGAGAGAAGGTTGGAAAGAGAAGGGAAAATGGCTCAAAGAATAAGGCACGGCAGAGCAACGATGAACAGAGAAAGGACAGAAGGGCAACGAAGAGAAAAATGAGAACATAGTATAAAGGGAACGGTAGGAAAGGAAAGGAAAAAAAGTATTAAAACCGGAAGAGAAATAAAAGGAAAGAAGACAAATGAGAAAAAGAGAAGCTCGGTAGGAAGAGATGGCAGAGATGACGGCGCTGGCGCTGTATTGGGAGCGTGTGAGGCGGCGGAG
>NW_020917414.1:0-465 GCF_003984885.1 Neopelma chrysocephalum | reverse complement strand
GTTCCTGCCAGGGTGGGCACGTCAGCCTGGGGCACCTCCTCACCCGAGACTGGGGGACGGGCCGGCAAGTGGGAGGGGGTTTGGGAAGAAATGGGGAGGCTGAGAAGGGGTTGGGGGTCGTGGAGGTAACTGGGAAGGGGTTTGGGGGAGCTTGGGGGTTGGGAGGGAGGCTGGGGAGATTGGGGCGACTGTGAGGGGTTTTGGGGAATCGTCAGGGGTCTGGGAAGGGACTGGGAGAGAGTTTGGGGGCGTCCTCGAGGGGAAGGGGGCAAGTAAGAGAGGGTTTGAGGGGTCCTGGGAGGGCTGGAGGTAATTGGGAGGGGTTTGGGGGCATCTTGTGGGCTTTTGTGGGTCTGGGAGGCAGTCTGGGGGCCTCGGAGGGTTTGAGGGGAAGTTGGGAGTGTCCTGTGGGACCGGAATGGGATTTGAGGGCTCCTGGAGGGGCTGGGAGGGGTTTATGCCTTT
>NW_020917413.1:0-611 GCF_003984885.1 Neopelma chrysocephalum | reverse complement strand
CTCCCCAGATCTCTCCTGGAGCTGGGACACGTTGTCCTGGGACACCCGAGCCCCCCCAGTGCCCTCCCAGTACAGCCCAGTGTCCCCAGTACAGCCCACTGTGTTCCTGTCCCAGGGTGCCGGGTGATCCCTCTTTGGGGGGGTTGGAAGTGATTTGAGGGGGGTTGGGGGAGATTTGAAGGGATCTGGGGGGGTTGCATGGGGGTTTGGGTGTATTTGGGGGACTTAAAATAGGTTTTGGGGGCATTGGGGCATCAAAGGGATCTGTGGGGGGAGGGGATTAAAGGGAAAATCAAAGTTAGGGGACATTTGGAGGGGAGTTAAAGGGGCCTGGGGGGGAGAGGAGGGGCTGCACCAAGAGCAGGTGAGTCCTGAGACCCCCCTTGGTGTCCCCAAGACCCTCACCACTATCCTCACTGTCCCCAAACCCCATCCCTGATGTCCCCAATCCTCCATCTCACTCCAGGAGCCCCCTCTGGACCCTCTGACCACAAAAATGCCCCCTCCTCCCCGCTCACAGAAAGGCCAAGGACATCTGGGGACACACTGTGGACAGTTGGGGGACTTTGTGGGGCACTGGGGGATACTGGGACACACTGGGGGATCCAGGG
>NW_020917412.1:0-1507 GCF_003984885.1 Neopelma chrysocephalum | reverse complement strand
GGCCTCTCCTGCAGCCCCTCAGCTCTGACCATGCTCTTTCTTTTCCAGATCCAGGCTGGGACAGCGATGCAGACACCGACAGCAGGCCTGCTCAGAGCAGGAATGATGCTCCTGCCGGGGTTTTGAAGTTGTTATGTCACTTTTCTGCCATTGGTGTCTGCGTTGCCATAGTTATTATACTGTCTCATTGCATTGGCTAGCCAAATGGCCAATCCCCTCCTTTGCCCAGCAGCCCTTATAAGCTGTGGGAAATTTGAATCAAGCTCTCTTCGCTGCTGGATTCCTTGCGTGCTACGTGGTCTCTGTCTTCTGGCTTAAGTACCTCCGCCGCCTGTCCCTGCCACGAGGGACGGGCGGCGGGGCAGTGATCCCAGCCCTGAAAACCTTCACAGAGCGGCCGGCAGTGACCCCCAGAAACCCCTCGAACTGCAACAGATGGCGCCCCATGGCACGGACTCTGCCCACAAAATCGGTACAGAATTTCTAAATACACTTTTAAATGTAAAGTGTGGAAACGCTAGGGACTCGCTCCCCCTCCACCATTGACTAATCCTGTCTCTGCGTTGCCGGGGGGGAGGGGGTGAGACGTTTTGAACAGTGGTGCCGGCTCCACAGAGCGCCCGGCGATTGAACTGTGCCATGATGCCGACCCCTGTGACCCAGGGGGGCCGAGGCCCGAGGGAGCTGCAAGCAACCAGTGTACCATCGACACAGCAGCAGTGGCTGTGAGGCGCCAGTGAGATGCTGAGAGCGCAGCGTGGTGCGGACTTGGTATGGTGGTAGAGACTGCACGCGAAACACGTGTGTCCAGCACGGAAGACCAACATTTCCAAAGTGCCCGCCACGTCTCCGTAGTGGGCGGGCTCTGGCGATGCCCCGGGGGCCGCGCGCCGCTGCCGCCGGATGGAGAGAGCCGAGCGGGCACTGCAGAGGCAGCGGCGGTTGTTGAAGGTGCGCCAGCCACCACCACCTGGGTGTCCACCAGGGTGGCCCCCCCCATCGCCCCGAGGCGGCAACTTCTCTACCCCGCGCCGCCGCCCAGATCCCGCACCTGTGCTCCAGACACCAAGAGAGCGCCGAGAGACCAGCTCACCTCCAGCCACGAGGCCGAACCTCCCCCTGCCGCCCGTCCACCCCCCAACCCCTTTTCCTCAACTCCTTTTTTTTCTTTCCAGTCTGACTTCAGGATACCCAAACCAGTTTTTCTCCTTTGCTGTTCATATGTTAATTACCAGATTGCTTCACTTTTACATATCTCTAACAGGCACACCGTTACCAGCAAAACAAAGAAAACCCAACAACACCCACCCCCCAGCCCAACTCTGCTTCCAAAAAAAATACAAAATAAAAAATGGGGGGGGAAGGAAAAGAAGCAAGCAGCTAACCGCAGCGAAGCACAGGTAACCTTGCAGTTTTTAACAACTACTTCAAGTCTTTCTTTAAATAAGTGATGTTGTCTAATAATGTAAACCAATTCGAGAGTATTTGTAGCAGTTTTTCAAAAACA
>NW_020917411.1:0-638 GCF_003984885.1 Neopelma chrysocephalum | reverse complement strand
GGGGAGGGGCAGAGGAGGGGCAGGCCCTGAGCTCTGCTCTGTGGGGAGCAGGGACAGGACTGAGGGAATGGCCTGAAGTTGTGTCAGGGCAGGGTTAGGTTGGATCTTATGAAAAGATTCTTCCCTCAGAGGATGGTTGGGCACTGAACAGGCTCCCCAGGGCAGTGGGCACAGCACCAAGGCTGACAGAGCTCAAGAAATGTTTGAATGATCCTCTCAGGCTCATGGTGTGACCCTTGGGGATGGTCCTGTGCAGGGCTAAGGGTTGGACTGGATGATCCTTGTGGGTCTTTTCCAACTCAGCACATTCTGTCATTCTGTGATTATCAACCCTGTGTCCAGCACAAACCAAAACACAGCCCTGCACTGTCCATGGGGAAGAAATTTAACTGTACTCCCCCTGAAACCAGCACACCCTTTATGGGCTCTCACAGAAACATCCCATAGTCCATTTTCCACCTGGAACCAGTGACTCTGAATTCCTGCTTCCCCAGCCCCAGGGATGGTCTCCTTGTCTGCTCATTCCTCCACACTCTCTTCTCACTGATGGCATCTTAACCAGACAAGCCCCTGGGAATAATTTACTTGTAAGTCTTCAATTCTTCTGTGGTTAATTAGACAGATCTCAGAAGTGCATT
>NW_020917410.1:0-482 GCF_003984885.1 Neopelma chrysocephalum | reverse complement strand
TGAGGATGATGGACTCATCTCTAAATACACTGTGGGGCTCATTAAAACACAGAAAAACAATTTCCTCCTCTTCCTTTAATTGTCTTCACATCTTCAAGACATCAACAACTAATTGGAGTTGTTTTGTAGTTTAGCTAAGCAGGAAGATTTTAAAGTGGACGTCACAAAAAATATATATTTTTTGATGAAAGGGAATGATTTACACAGAGCCTTGGGATGCAAGAGGGTCAGGGCACGAAGGATTTGGACACAAAGATAAGGGGGCAAAATAGATTAGTAGCATTTAATTATTGACCAGTTGAACAGTTATCAAGTGTTATCAAATAGCATTTGCTACGTTAACAACTACATTTACTACACAACTACTTTTAAAATAATAAAAAAAAATATCCAGAAATCTTTAAGGCATCACACAAACCCTGTTAGTTAACTCTGCCAGTTGAACTGGCCCTGCCCAAAAAGAATCTCTCCCTCCCATTGAA
>NW_020917409.1:0-694 GCF_003984885.1 Neopelma chrysocephalum | reverse complement strand
GGTGTTGTGCTGGCTCTGGCAGCCCAGCATGGCCCCCGGCTGCAGGAAAACCCCGCTGCTGCCGCCGTCCTGCCGGGGCCGGAGTTGGGGGGATGTCCTTGGCCTTCCCTGTGGGCCGGAGGCCAATCCCCTCCCTGTCCTTCTTGCTTCCTGCCCCAGGCCCCGAGCTGAGGACGGAGAGCCCGGAGGACAAATCCCCCCGTCAGACCCTGGTGGGAGAGGCCGTTTTGAAGGGCTCCACAGCGCAGGAAGGCAGCAGGGAGGAAAAGGCCCTGAGATCCTCCCGCAGGAGGGGCTCCAAATCCAGCCCAGGGTGCTCTGAGGAGGAAAGACCCAGCCTGTGCCGGGAAGGCGGCCAGAGCTTGAGGCAGAGCTCTGAGCTGGTGGTCCCTGAGCAGCCTCCCAGCAGGCAGAAGCCCTTCAGGTGCTTGGAATGTGGGAAGAGCTTCAGGCAGAGCACCGACCTCATCCGACACCAGCACATCCACACTGGGGAACGTCCATACACGTGTGGGGATTGTGGGAAGAGCTTCAGCCAAACCTCCCACCTGATCCGGCACAGCCACATCCACACTGGGGAACAGCCCTATATGTGTAGGGAATGTGAGAAGAGCTTCAGACAGAGCTCCCACCTGATCCGTCACCAGCGCATCCACACCAGGGAACAGCCCAGGAAAGAGGTGGGAGAGGGGGG
>NW_020917408.1:0-2703 GCF_003984885.1 Neopelma chrysocephalum | reverse complement strand
TGGGAAGTCGCTGGGCGGCACTGGGAGAGCACTACCCGTTAAAGTCAGTGGGACAAAAGGGACATCAGGTCTACCCGTTAAAGTAAATGGAGACAAAGGAGACATCAAGTCTACCCATTAAACTCAATGGGGTAAAAAATGACATCAGGTCTACCCATTGAAGTCAATGGGACAAATGAGACATCAGGTCTACCCGTTAAAGTCAATAGGGCAAATGGGACATCAGGTCTACCCGTTAAAGTCAATAGGGCAAATGGGACATCAGGTCTACCCATTAAAGTCAATAGGACAAAGAGGACATCAGGTCTACCCATTAAAGTCAATAGGAAAAATGAGACATCAGGTCTACCCGCTAAAGTCAATGGGGAAAATGAGGCATCAGTTCTACCCATTAAAGTCAATGGGACAAAAGGGACATCCGGTCTACCCATTAAAGTCAATGGGGGAAAATGAGACATCAGGTCTACCCGTTTAAGTAAATGGAGACAAAGCAGACATCAGGTCTACCCGTTGAAGCCAACGGTTTAGTAGGGGAGTGGGCGGGGCTTAGCGGGGAGGGAGGGGCAGGGTTTGGCGGGAAGCGGCGGCCAATGGGGGAAAGCGGCGCGGGTTTGTGACGTCATTTTCCGGCGCGAGGCCGCCGCCGCCGGTTCCCCCCCACGCGAGAGGCGCCGGTGCCGCCGGTGGGACCGGGACGGAAGTGACGTCAGAGAGGGGGGCGGGGATGGGCGCGAGTGACGTCAGGTGAGGGGGAGGGGGGACTGGGAGGGACTGGGAAGGGATCGGGCCGTACTGGGATGTCTGGCTGGCTTGGAGGGGGGGAGTGCACACACACAACTGGCTTATAATTTTTTAATTATTTTTACTTTTTAAAAAATTTTTATTTCTATTTCATTTCCTTCTTTGTCTGGGGTTTTATTTCTGAGGACATTCAAAACAAGAGGCAGCAACTCCACATCATCTTCTCATTCTACCTTGCCAAAGCCATCAATCTCTGATCACACCCATTAGAATCTCACTGGAGCCAACACGACATTTGTGACAGTTTGACCAGTTGTTTAAGGAAAGAGTGTGTGATGGAGCAAAGCTGAATGGACACATCTGGGATACTTCTGACACTCCTCAGCATGACTAATATTGATTTGTTTTCTTTGGCTGGGTAAGTGCTGCCCAAACACATTACCTAGGGTATGTAGTTCCAATCCAAATGATGAAAAGGAGATGTGCAGGTTTTTTTCCACTTACAGCAACATGAAAAGACACAGAGGAGGAAGAGACATCCACGCTAAGCTACAGAGTAATAACCTCAAAAACCTCAAATCACTTTATCTTAAAGTTTGGTTTCAGAACAAAACTCTTGAAGAGAATCTTACGCCCTCCCATATAAAGACAGCAGCTCAAAGCTGCAAAGAGTTTTACTCAGGGAAAGGGAATATAATTTTCAATGTATGATAAAAGGATATATTTGGACTATTCTCACATGCACAGGGATAGCTAATTATATTTCAGCAGGTTATCATAGAAATAAATGTGCACAATTCTGTACAAGGACACTCTAAATGGCTCGATTAGACCGAGAACAAGGAACTTCTATTCCATACACCCTGATACACTAACTTAGCACAGCACATGGCCATCCTTCTCCAATTTCACATTTCAGGTTCTGTGTTAGTGCCACAAAAAGTAAGAATTTTTTGTTTTGTTTTGCCTCATGAATTATTTTGATCTAAATCTGCAGATTTCATCAAGATTTCATACAAATTCAGAATGGTGACCCAGGGTAAAAATCAGACATTCAGCGGTACAGAAAAACAGCACATGCTTCTCTTACACTGTGTGAAAGTACCTACATTGCTCTAATTTTCATTAGACTGTTAATAGATATTTCTCCTAGCAAGGACAGGAAGCTGAAGTGAAAAAAATTAATTTTATTTCAATTTTAAAAGAATTGGGAAACGATGGTCTGATTAAAAAGCTATGCTACTTAAAACAGGGAAATAATTGGAAATTAAATAAGATTCCCTTTAATGCAAACCTGCTCTATTAAGGAATAGCAAAGAGAAAAGCCCCTCTTTGTTTTAAGGAAATAAGAATTAGTTAAAAAAAACGTTACAAGCGTTACGTAAACAAACCCATGAGATTTAGAGCTTCTGTAACACAGCAAATCCATAAATTGTTTCAGAAGACATACATGTCAAAAGGCAGCCATCTACCATTCTAGAAAAGTTACACTCCAAAGTGCTACTGAAAAGGCAATACCAAGTAATTTCAAATATAATGAAGGAATACTCTCTAAAATAGCAGGATACAATTCAGTTTCATATTTTTCTTTAATGTTTCACAGGATTTTTACTTCTCGACAAACAAACCATACCAAAATCAAAAAACCAAAATCCCCACAACTACAGGACTTTTGGAGAGGACTAAGGACCATTAAAATTGAATGTGTATTTTATATTTTTGCCTGAGGACATCATGATGCACATTAACAACCATATGTAGGAGTCATCCCTCCCTAAAATAATTATATTCTTTAGGTGTAAATACAGCCAAGAACACATGTAGCTGAAAAAATAGTTCTCCATTTGACAGCCCAAACTCACAGGAATATGAATAAATATTATTTTAATTTATTTAGAATGAGAAAATCTTAAAAAGAAATACAGCATCTTTTAAAAGCAAAACTGTGAGTTCAATACAAAA
>NW_020917407.1:0-1172 GCF_003984885.1 Neopelma chrysocephalum | reverse complement strand
GCCGCCACGGGAAGCTGCTCCAGCTTCTCACTGCAGGATCTTCATCTTGGCTCCAGTTCTGCGACGTTTCAGCTCCAGGACGTTCCAGCTCCACCCTCCCACTCCCAATCCCACGCCACCCTCACACTCCCAATCCCAGTCCCCCAGGTACTCCTCCAGCCCCACAAACCCTATCCCAATTCCAAAATCACAACCCCACCACTAGACTCATTTC
Source organism: Neopelma chrysocephalum (assembly GCF_003984885.1). Taxonomy (NCBI): domain Eukaryota; kingdom Metazoa; phylum Chordata; class Aves; order Passeriformes; family Pipridae; genus Neopelma; species Neopelma chrysocephalum. The sequence continues at coordinate 958 of NW_020917407.1, read as the reverse complement.
AGCTTGACCCACCCAGTCCACGTTCCCGCCTAACAATCAATCCCTATTCCACAGCCACACAGGGATTTCAGCCACGGTGCCACAGGCCCTATCCGAGCTCCAGACACTCTCCCAGCTCCAGAGATGCAACCCCAGCCCTGTACTGATTTCAGCCCCAGCCTCCCAGGCCACATTCCCAATTTACAATACCAATTCCAAACACACAGGGATTTCAGCCACGGTGCCACAGGCCCTATCTCCGCCCCACACTGATTCCTGCCCCAAGTGTTACAGTCCCAGGCCCAGAACCCCTCCCTACCCCAGTCCCTCAGTGATTTCAGCTCGAGACCCACAAGCTTTATTTCACTGCCAGCTCTGCTCTCTCAGCAGCAGCTCTGCATCTTGCCATCGCCGCCACGGGAAGCTGCTCCAGCTTCTCACTGCAGGATCTTCATCTCGGCTCCAGTTCTGTGACGTTTCAGCTCCACCCTCCCACTCCCAATCTCAGCCCACTCTCACACTCCCAATCCCAGTCCCCCAGGTACTCCTCCAGCCCCACAAACCCTATTCCAATTCCAAAATCACAACCCCACCACTAGACTCATTTCAGCTCGACCCACCCAGTCCACCTTCCCGACTATCAATCCCTATTCCACAGCCACACAGGGATTTCAGCCACGGTGCCACAGGCCCTATCTCCGCCCCACACTGATTCCTGCCCAAGTGTTACAGTCCCGAACCCAAACCCTGTCCCTACCCCAGCCCCTCAGTGATTTCAGCTCGAGACCCACAAGCTTTATTTCACTGCCAGCTCTGCTCTCTCAGCAGCAGCTCTGCATCTTGACATCGCCGCCACGGGAAGCTGCTCCAGCTTCTCACTGCAGGATCTTCATCTCGGCTCCAGCTCTGCGACGTTCCAGCTCCACCCTCCCACTCCCAATCCCAGTCCACCCTCCAACTCCCAATCCCAGTCCACCCT
>NW_020917406.1:0-653 GCF_003984885.1 Neopelma chrysocephalum | reverse complement strand
AGAGGTGATAGAGGTGTTCTCCAAGTGATCTTGATGCTGAGTGTCTCCTCAGGAGATCCACACTGACCCTGGATGATCAACCTTGCTCCTCACCCCCCAACCTCACCAGTTCTGACATAGCCAGTCTTAGACTGACAGCTGATGCAGCTCCAAACATACCATGGGACCCATTAAAACACTGAAAACCAAAATATTTTCCTTCATTTAATTGTCTTAAAATAATCAAGACTACTACAGCTAATTGGAGTTGCTTTGTAGTTTAGGTAAGGAGGAAGATTTTAAAGTGGAAGTCATGAAAAATATGTATTTTTTGATGAAAGAGAATGATTTACACAGAGTCTTGGGATGCAAGAGTGCCAGGGCACAAAGGATTTGGATCCAGTGACAAGGGGGCAAAAGAGATTAGTAGCACTTCATCATTGACCAACTGAACAGTTATCAAGTGTTTTGATAGTATGTGCTACAATTTTAACAGTGACTGAATTTTAGATTCACAATAATAACATTCACCCCACAGTCAATTCACACTCACACCCAGGCAGAGATGTGTGGACACATCAATAGCTGGCTGTGGAAAGATCCCTCTCCCAAATTCTCCTTGTTGTCAGGGAAACACTCCCCCAAATCCCTTTGTGTTTCCCAACAGACAAGGG
>NW_020917405.1:0-455 GCF_003984885.1 Neopelma chrysocephalum | reverse complement strand
GGGGAGGGGCAGAGGAGGGGCAGGCCCTGAGCTCTGCTCTGTGGGGACCAGGGACAGGACTGAGGGAATGGCCTGAAGTTGTGTCAGGGCAGGGTTAGGTTGGATCTTCAAAAAAGCTTCTTCCCCCAGAGGATGGTTGGGCACTGAACAGGCTCCCCAGGGCAGTGGGCACAGCACCAAGGCTGACAGAATTAATTAAGCTTTCAGATAGTACTCTCAGGCTCATGGTGTGACCCTTGGGGATGATCCTGTGCAGGGCTAAGGGTTGGCCTGGATGATCCTTGTGGGTCCCTTCCAACTCAGCACATTCTGTGATTCTGTGATTATCAACCCTGTGTTCAGCACAAAGCCAAAACACAGCCCTGCACTGGCCACGGGCAAGAAATTTAACTGTACTCCCCCTGAAACCAGCACACCCTTTATGGGCTCTCACAGAAACATCCCACAGTCCATTT
>NW_020917404.1:0-518 GCF_003984885.1 Neopelma chrysocephalum | reverse complement strand
TTGAGTGACATTTCTTTTTCCTTACCTTCAATCCCAACCTTCCATGCTACTCTTTGTGGAGATTTCATTCTATTTCCAATATGGAGAAAAGCTCCATCCTGTCAGATCTGCTCTAGACCCTCTCCAGTTCTTCCTCCTTCCTCCAGAATGGGGAACCTGACAGACAGACAGACCAGTCCAGATGTGGTGACCCCAGGGCTGAGTCCAGGGGGGTGACAACTCCCTTGTCTGAGTGCCCACACTCCCCCCAAGGCAGCCCCATGTGTAGTTGGCCTTAAATCAAGGGGCCATTCTCATTCTTTGCAACGTCACAGAATCAAGTGGCACCGTGACACTGCAGGGCCTCATGGAACCAAAGGAATGCAGGGACACTGTGGAATCTCATGGAACCAAGGGACCATTGTGACATGCAGGGTCTCTTTGGAACCAAAGGAACCCTGAGACATTTCAGACCCTCATGGAACAAATAGGTCACTGTGCCTCCCCAGAACTCCATGGAATCAAGCAGAGCCGCTGCC
>NW_020917403.1:0-312 GCF_003984885.1 Neopelma chrysocephalum | reverse complement strand
GCTGAGTAAGTCCACTCTAATCCCTGCACACTTACAGAGCAAATGGATCAGTTCTGGAGCTTTTATTTATCTTTCTTATATATAAATACACACATCTAAACATCCAAATGTTCACACATGGTTATATATAATATATATATAATATATATATATGTTACGATGCAGCTCTAATCTGTGTGGGAACACACGTAGCTGTATTCGCTCCCAGTTTCACCCATGATGTTAAGGAATGGATTTGAGCGCTCGTTTTGTTAGGGATGTCTTTTTTTTTTTAGCTAAGAAGAAAAGGAGGCTTTAAATTTTTAAATAGTT
>NW_020917402.1:0-704 GCF_003984885.1 Neopelma chrysocephalum | reverse complement strand
TGATCCCAGTCACTCCCAATAGGATCCCAGTTGCCCTCAAGGTGGTCTCAGTTGCTCCCAGCCCCCCTTCCACCCCCAGATGGTTCCTTTCACTCTCAAGGACTCCCAGTCTGAGTCCAGTATGGCCCCAGTCACTCCCAGTCACTCCCTGGAGGATGCCATTTGCCCTCTGCATGGTCCCAGTTGCTCCCACTATGATCCCAGTATAAATCCAGTCACCCTCAGTATGATCCCAGTAACTTCCAGACACTTCAGTACAAATCCAGTTTGATCCCACTCATCCCCAGTATGGCTGCAGTCCCTCTCACACACTCCCAGTATTATTGCAGTCACTCCCAGTAAGACCCCAGCATGACCCCAGTAGGGGCCCAGTTGCTCCCAGTAGGATCCCAGTTGCCCCCAGCATGGTTCCACTTGCTCCCCTTCACCCCTACTATGGTTCCAGTCACTCTCAGTATGATTCCAGTCACTCCCAGCCACTCCCAGTATGTCCCAGTTGACCTCAGCATGCTCCTAGTCAGTCCCAGTACACTCCCAGGCAGTCCCAGTATGATCCCAGTCACTCCTGGTCTCTCCCAGTATATCCCAGTTGCCGCCAGTGTGGTCCCACTCCCAGTTGCTCCCAGTAGCTTCCAGAATGATCCCAGTTGCTCACAACCACTCCCAGTCACCCCCAGTGAGGTCCTAGTTGCTCCCAGTATGAT
>NW_020917401.1:0-592 GCF_003984885.1 Neopelma chrysocephalum | reverse complement strand
ACGTTCTACTATACCCTGTCCTGTGGGGTTATGAGGAATTCCAGTGGCATGGTGAATTCCCCAATCATCAAAAAATTTCTTCGTGTCTGCTGATACATAGGATGGTCCATTATCGGTTTTAATTTGTTTGGGGACTCCCATCCTAGCAAAAGCAGACAGGAAGTGTCTTTTAACATCTCTGCTTTTTTCCCCAGAATGCGCGGTGGCTACAATCATTTTTGAGAACGTGTCCACAGACACATGAACATACTTTAATTTGCCGAATTCTGGTACGTGCGTGACATCAGATTGCCAAATTTCCAGTGCTGACAGCCCCCTGGGATTTGTCCCCTCTGGAACCAGTGGGGCAATTTTTTGGCAATCAGGGCATGCTTTTAGGATTTCTTTTGCTTGTGATAATTTGAGGCCGAATTGTTTCTTTAGCGATCGCGCATTTTGGTGAAAAAACTCATGCGAAATTTTCGCTTGTTGGTACAGATTTGGGGTAACCACCATACCTGCCAGATGGTCGGCAATCTGGTTTCCTTCCGCCACAGGACCTGGTAGAGTAGTGTGGGATCTTGTATGTACGATGTAATATCTGAACTCTCGT
>NW_020917400.1:0-1082 GCF_003984885.1 Neopelma chrysocephalum | reverse complement strand
ACCATGGCCACAAGAGAAGTTTACGTGGTGCCTGTGGACACTGGGGACAAATTCACTTACTTGCAAAATGAGGCTGACGTCTTGTAGCTTTGGACTTATTTCCTGGTCAGCTCGTTCTTCCACCTCTCTTTGACATTGTTGTGTTTGGCTGCCATCCAGCACCAAAGTCTCCAAACGATGATGGAGTTTTGTCACCTCTTCTTGCAGCTGACATTTGCTCTTCTCCAGTTTTTCACATTTCCCAAGCAGAGTGGACAGCTCTTCTTGTAAAGCCTGGTTTGGGGCCTCTGGCTGCATGGCTGTTCCAGGCTCCATGTCCAGCTGCTGGGAAAGTTCACCACCCTGGACACAGAAAAAAAATAGAAAAGGAAACTCATCATGATCTAAAGGCAGTGAATTCTGGGAAAACCTCTCAAGGGGGGGGCCATGGCAACTGTATTTATCATCTACTGGAAAGGAACATAGAAGACACTTGAAAGATTCCCCAACAGAAAGAGGAAACTTTAGACCTACTTAAGAATTTGTGAGACCCTTCTGGCAGCAATACTTGCCGGTCCCTTGGAGCTCAGGATGAAACTCCTCATTTAGAATCTAAGAATTCCTTTAGTGTCCAGCACAGTAAATACCCTCAGGGTTTTGTAGCAGCTGGGGAAAGGAGCAGGCTGCTTTCTGAGCAGCCTCTACTGAGGAGAAGGCAGAAACTGAGCTCCCCTAGGCTCTCCAGGAAAACTTCCTCTTACAGCTTCCTCACAGAAATAGGCAACTGGGCTCAAGAGTCACAGAAAGGCAAATTTAGGACCAGCTTACTGAGGCAGAGGTTTGCAGGTCTCTCGGAAGGGCTTCAGCGCTATCGCTTGGCTGCTGGACAGTGGCTTCCAATCTGCTGTTTCCACTTGCAGAGCTTAAGAAGAAATACAGGTCTTATTCCCAGAAAACCCAACGCTTCCCTTCAGAGCACCAACTCTGCCTTGGCTTAAAGCTCCCTGGCCTGCAGAGCAGCCACGCTGCTGAGCTACTGGCAAGTTTCCCCATGGCTCTGGCTCTGTGTGGGGAGAGGGCACCACAGACAAGGCTTTCTTGCA
>NW_020917399.1:0-387 GCF_003984885.1 Neopelma chrysocephalum | reverse complement strand
GGGGGGCTTTGGGTGCATTTAGGGGAGTTAAAAGGGGTCTTGGGAGGTGAAAGGGATCTGTGGGGGGAAGAGGATTACAGGAAAAAAAGGGGAGTTGGGGGACATTTGGGGGAGTTAATGGGGCATAGATGGGGAGAGGAGGGGCTTCCCTACGAGCAGGTGAGTCCTGAGACCCCCCCAGTGTCCCCAAGATCCTTTTGGTGTCCCCAATTCCCCACTTGACACTGCCAATTCTACTGTCCACAAACATCTCCCCACTGTCCCCAAACCCCACCCCTGATGTCCCCAACCCTCCATCTCACCCCAGGAGCCTCTCCCTGGACCCTCTGACTGAAAACACCCCCCCCACACAGGCTCACAGAAAGGCCAAGGGCATCTGGGGACACA
>NW_020917398.1:0-414 GCF_003984885.1 Neopelma chrysocephalum | reverse complement strand
GGGAATTTTGGGGAATTTTTTTGGAATTTCTGGGAAATTTTTCCTGATTTTTTTGGATTTTTTTGGGATTTTTTTTGTGGTTTTTTTTGTGACGTTTTAGGACCTTTTTGGGGAGAGGGGGAATTAAAAGGGGTCTCAGAAATTTTTGGGAATTTTATGGGAATTTTTGGGATTTTTTTTTGAATTTTGGGGAATTTTTTGGGAATTTTTGGGGATTTTTTTCCTGATTTTTTTCTGAATTTTTTGGATTTTTTTTCTGATTTTTTGAGGTTTTTTGTTGTGACCTTTTGGGACTTTTTCAGTGAGAGGGGGAATAAAAAGGGGTCTCAGGAATTTTTTGGGAATTTTATGGGAATTTTGGGGAATTTTGGGGAATTTTTTTGGAATTTCTGGGAAATTTTTCCTGATTTTTTT
>NW_020917397.1:0-1455 GCF_003984885.1 Neopelma chrysocephalum | reverse complement strand
AGAGGAGGCAGAGGAGGGATGTGAGAAGGCCCCGGGGAGACATCCCGAGATATTTGGGATATTTGAGAAGCACAAACGGGGAGGATTTTGATATTTCAGAAGCACAAAAACGGGGAAAGATTTTGATTTCAAACCCCCCAAAGCCCTCAAGGCCTCCGGGGCTGCTTCTGCACGACAAAATTTGGGATTCACCAGAGTGGCTCAGTTTTCTTTCAGCCTTCAGTTAAAATCAGGGTTTTATTCTGCCAAAAACACCCAGAGCAAACGGTTGGGAGATAAAAAAAAAAAATCACAGATTAAAAGCAAAAGATAAATATTTAAAGCAACAAAGCAAATATAATTTCTTAATTCCCACTGAGGGAAATGGGAGAGGAACAGAAGTGTGGCTACGGGGGAGAATATTTGATTTACCCTAAGAAAAAGAGAATATCTGTATTTCCAGCACTTGCCTTTCCCACAGAAACTTCCTAAAAGGACCAATATCTGTCCCAGGGACTGACATTTCACTCTTTTCCCTGATTTTGAAAATTAAAGGCATGCCACCAATGGAAGCACAGGTATTTTTATCCCAACCAAAGAAAATAACAAGAAAAAAATAACAGATAAATGGGAAGAGACAAAAGGAAAAACACTTTCCTAGATTTCATTTTTCGTTGTGTTAATTGACTCAGGACAGCCAGGAAGTCACTGTCTCTGTGTATTTATTGAAGAGAGGGGAAAAAACCCCTCTTTTAAGACTGAAAAATACAACTGGAAATTCTGTTTTAATGAGAGAACGGCCTCAGTATCTGAAATTATTGTCACCTGGGTCTTGAACCTGATGAGATTTGGAGTAGATTCCTTCCTTTAGGAAGAAAAAAATGACTGCAGGGGTCAGGGATTTGCAGGGGTTGGGTGGATAACCCTCCATCCTGCAGGATTTAGGGAACAGAGCAGGAATTCTGCCCCCTCCCCTCTCAGGAAGCTACAAAATGTGGCGACACTGAACCTTTTCCTAAGGCCAAACCAACAGAATTTGCTCCAAAGTCTCCAAGGAAAAGCCAAGGAGCAAAGCCATGACCCCCAGCAGAGGTTTTAGTCACTGGGAACAGACTGTCAGAGAAGAAAATTCCCTATTATGGGTGAAAAGGTTCTCCAGACAAGGAATTAGAGCAGGAAATCAAATTATTACTCCCCACTTGTAGGTGTTTGAGGGTCACAGGCTCATTTGGCAGTACAGACCCTTTTGGTGAGGGAGGACAGCAGAGTCCCAGCAGGAATTGTGGTGTTCCAGGGAATATCCAGGTGTGTTTTCCTCACTTCTGGGTTGAAGGTTTTTTTTAGAAATGAGCAAAAAATGAATTGGAACACACCCAGAACGGGCTTTGGGTTGGAAGGGGCATTAAATCCCATCCCATCCCACCCCCTGCCATGGGCAGGGACACCTTCCACCAGCCCAGGTTGCTCCAACCTGGC
>NW_020917396.1:0-2648 GCF_003984885.1 Neopelma chrysocephalum | reverse complement strand
CAGGCTGGGTCTTTCCTCCTCAGAGCACCCTGGGCTGGCTTTGGAGCTCCTCCTGTGGGGGCATCTCCGGCCCTTTTCCTCCCCGCTGCCTTCCTGTGCCATGGAGCCCTTCAAAACGGCCTCTCCCACCAGGTTCTCATGGGGGGATTTGTCCTCCGGGCTCTCCGTCCTCAGCTCGGGGCCTGGGGCAGGAAGCAAGAAGGACAAGGAGGGGATTTGCCTCCGGCCCACAGGGAAGGCCAAGGACATCCCCCCAACTCCGGCCCCCACAGGACGGCGGCAGCAGCGGGGTTGTCCTGCAGCCGGGGGCCATGCTCGGCTGCCAGAGCCAGCACAACACCCGCCCAAAGGGCCACTGACTTCCTCCTCACCTGCCTGGGGGGCCCAAGGCATCTTTCTCTTCCTCGCAGCCTCCTCCTCCATCCGTCCAAGCTTTGGGAAGGACAAATCCTGATGGGGGACAGAAAACAAGGGCTGAGTGCGTTGGCTTGGGGGTTCCTCCTGCCCAAGTCCATCTCTAGAACTCACCGGGCATCCTGTGACCATAAAAACCTTCAAAACACCAAGATTCAGCCCAGAAAAACCCAAACCATCGATATTCAGTTAAAAACCCCTCAAAAATAGCAGGAAGACCCCTGCCCCCTCAAACTGCAAAAAGTTGAGATTCTGCTAAAAAATACTCCAAAATATGAAGATTAGACCAAAAAAACTGTCACAAAAACAAACTGGGCTGGGGGGGCAGCCCTGGAAACCAGGGCTTTGCTCCCTCAGCTCTGCAGGGGCTTCCCACGGGCTCTCAACCTCCTTTGGGCATCCCCTGCTCCAGTGTGGGCTCCTCCCAGGCTGCAGGGGGGTCTCTGCTCCATCCTGGACTCATCCATAGGTCACAGGCCCTTCAGCTCAGGCTCACCCAGAGCTCCAGCCGGTTCCGTGGAGCAGTGATCCCCTGGGCCCCTGCCAGTGTGGGCACCTGGCCAGGGCTGTTACTTGAGGTCCTCTGGCTCCCTGACAGTCCGAGGCTGTTTCTCCAAACCACGTGTGCCAAACGCCCTGGTTGGTCAGTGCCGGCTGGGGGAGCAGGCACTCGCTGAGGGGATGAGAAAACTGCACCCAGGGCTGGGCTGAAAGAGGCTTCAGCACCACTTCTGATGGCAGCTGGCGTTGGCTGGGGGGATGTGAGGGCTGGGCCTGCTCAGCACAGCCCCGGCCTCGTGCCCAGCGCCTCTTTCCTGCCCCACACAAGAGCTTCCCGGCCCCCCCAGGGCTCCCCTGCTGCTGCCTCTGCTCCAGGCCCTGCCTTTGTTGCTCCCTTGGCTGGGCCAGCAGCTGCAGGGGGGGGAAGGCAGCAGCTTCAGCTCCACGGCACTTCCTGGGGGGAGCTCAGCCCAGAGGGAACAGGCAGGGACCTGATGGGGATGGACAGGGGCCCAGCAGGGACAGCCAGGGCCTGCAGGGGAAGGCACAGGGACAACCTGGCCCCCCACACTGCCAGGGCTTTCTCCTCCTCCTTGCAGGCTCCGTGGCCAGGAACAGTTTGTGTTCCTGGGTGCCACCATCTCAGCACTTGGAGCCGCTCAAATCAGCGCCCGCAGCTCTGCAGCAAAGCCCCAGCTCACCTGGCACACAGGGGATGGACACAGCACCTTCTCAGGAATGGGCACCTTCATCTGTTCCCCACCATGGGACTCTCCTTCCTCAGCAGCACCTCTGCCTTGCACTTATTCTCAGCCTCACCTCAGGGACAGCTCTGGGCTCACCTCCGCACCACTTCTCAGCCTCACCTCAGGGCCTGGGCTCAAGGACAGGAACCTGCAGGGAGGGGACATGATGTGCAAGCTGAGGGCTGCCTGCTTGCACTGGCCTCTGGGCTTCCTTCTCCTTCTACAACCATCCCACAACTTAGCCTGCTTTTGTAACATCACACATTTACACACTAACCTTGGAGATATATATGGACAGACATCTCTATCACCCTGGGGATAGAGCCTCAAGCATGTGCTGCCATAGGAATGGCAACCAGAGAATCACAGAATCAGCCACGTTGGAAAAGACCTCCGAGATCATCAAGTCCAACCCTTGATCCAACCCCACCGTGCTTCTCAGACCATGGCACTGAGGCCACATCCACTCTCACCTTCAACACCTCCAGGGACGCTGACTCCACCCCCTCCCTGCCCAGTCCTTTCCAAGGCCTGATTACTCTCTTGGGAAAATATTGCTTCCTAATATCCAACCGAAACCTCCCCTGGCACAGCTCAAGACCCAGCCCTCTTGTCCTACTGCTGCTTCCTGGCACAAGAGCCCCACCCCCACCTGGCTACAACCTCCTGGCAGGGACTTGCAGAGAGTCAGGAGGTCTCCCCTGAACCTCCTCTTCTCCAGCCTCAACACCCCCAGCTCCCTCAGCCTCTACTCACAGCACTTGTGCTCCACTCCCTTCTCCAGCCTCGTTGCTCTTCTCTGCACCTGCTCCAGGCCACCATCCACTGGCCCTCTTGGCCACCTGGCCACACTCTGCCTCCTCTTCAGCTTCCTGCCCATCCACACTCCCAGCTCCCTTTCTGCCTGCCTGCTCTCCAGCCACTCTGGCCCCAGCCCAAGGGGCTGACGGGGCTTCTTGTGGCCAAAGGGCAGGACCCGGCCCTTGG
>NW_020917395.1:0-843 GCF_003984885.1 Neopelma chrysocephalum | reverse complement strand
GGCACAAACACAGGCTGGGAGTGGAATGGATGGAGAGCAGCCCTGGGAAGAAGGGCCTGGGGGTGCTGGAGGGGGAGAGGCTGGACATGACCCAGCCCAGAAACCCCCTGTGCCCTGGGCTGATCCCACAGGGCTGGTGGGCAGCAGGGCAGGGGGGATCTGCCCCTCTACCCCCTCAGCTGAGACCCCCCTGCAGAGCTGCCTCCAGCCCTGGGCAACAGCAGCACAAGGACGTGGAGCTGCTGGAGAGAGTCCAGAGGAGGCCCCGCAGATGCTGCCAGGGCTGGAGCCCCTCTGCTCTGGAGCCAGGCTGGGAGAGCTGGGGGTGCTCAGCTGGGGAAGAGAAGGATCCAGGGAGACCTTGGAGCCCCTTCCAGAGCCTAAAGGGGCTCCAGGAGAGCCTCCAGCAGCTCCTGCACTCCCACCAGTGGGATGGGGTAGAGGAGGGGAAAAGCAGAGGGAAGAAAAAGGGCTGGGGCGAGATCAGGGGAGTTGAGGAAGCTGAGGAAAACTGGGCGTACTGGCAGAGGAAAGGAGGGACTTCAGCCCCTGATTCCTCTCAGGGGCAGGGCAGTTGCTCGGGAAGGCACCTGCTGGCTCATGGCCACTGCCTGGTATTTCCCCGCAGGCCACTTGTGCCAGCTCTGTCCCCTCCTAACTTCCCTCCCTTCCCCAGGGAAATGGGCTCTGGAAGCGCTTGTGCCTTTGAGGGGTTGCACCAGGGACCAGAGCGCTGCGGGCGGGGAAGTTTCCACTGGAAGGGAGGGGAATCCCAGGAGGAAAAGGACAAAGTGTCCCCCCCGGCCTGGGGCCGGAGCAGGAGGGGCCAGGAGTGCCCCTCAT
>NW_020917394.1:0-532 GCF_003984885.1 Neopelma chrysocephalum | reverse complement strand
TGTAGAGCTGCTAAAATGGGGTGTCAGGACTGCTGGGGTGAGCGATGTTCATCCTTCACTCGAGACTGTTGCTCCGTGGGGACGCCCGCTAAGCACGGGCACCGACCAGCTGCTACAGATCCTGGCAGCCCTGGCCTGTCTGTGTGGGTAAGCACAGTTTATTGATAGGAAGCAACCGAGAGAACAAACTTTTTAATATCCCTTTAGTGTCCCTTTAGTTCCCCTTTTACTATTGAATATTTTTCATAAAAAAGTTGTTCATAGTATTTTCCCTTTAATTTCCCCTTTTTACTAACCAATATCATATTAATAGTTATCCATAATATTGTGTTAAGATCCCTTTTTGGTATGCCTTTAAACTCCCTTTTTACTAGTTAATATCGTGTTATAAATGCTGTTTGTAGTATTTGTTTTTTAAGGCCATGCAATAAAATAGTTATATTGTATCTTTTTTAGCTTTTGATTCTTTTTGCTAAGTTTATTATTATTATTATTACTATTCTCACTGTAATAAAGGTATTTTGTGTGTTTG
>NW_020917393.1:0-780 GCF_003984885.1 Neopelma chrysocephalum | reverse complement strand
ATCAAGAACAAGCGGAACCCTCGCCTGGTGCCCGTGTCCCCACACCCTGTCCCAGTGTCCCCATGACCCCAGTGATGCTGTCCCCATGTCCCCACACCCTGGGGGTGTCCCCACACCCTGTCCCCGTGTCCCCAGACCCCATTCCTGTTGTCCCCTGTCCCCAGGACATCAAGAACAAGCGGAACCCCCGTCTGGTTCCCTACAACCTGCTGGACGAGGGCACGAAGGCGACGAACCGGGAGAGTCTGTGCCAGGCCGTGCGGACCCTGCTGGGCTACGGATACAACATCGAGCCCCCCGACCAGGACACCCGTGAGGGGGGGACAGGGGGGCAAAGGGAGGGGCAGGGGGGCAAGGGGGGACCTTTGGGAGGCTTGGGAGGGAGTTTGGGGACACCCTGGGGGGTCTCGGGGGGCGTTTGGGGGGTGTTGGAGGGACCCCCTGACCAGGACATGAGTGACGGGGGGGCTGTTTTGGGGGTCTCTGGGTGGGAGTTGGGGACAGCCGGGGGCAGTTTTGGGGTGTTAACCCCCCTATCCCCCCCCAGCTGCCCAGGGTGTGCCTGGGGGGGTTCCTGGGTGCTGTTTTTGGGGTGTTAACCCCCGTATCTCCCCCCAGCCGCCCAGGAGGTGCCAGTGGGTGCTGGTTTTGGGGATGCTGTGTCCTGTTTTGGGGTGTTAACCCCCCGTATCCCCCCCCCAGCCTCGCAGGGTGTTCCCGGGGGGGGTCCCCAAGCCCCCCGGCCGCGGTTGTTCCGTGCTGACCGGGGCTCAGGGTGTC
>NW_020917392.1:0-769 GCF_003984885.1 Neopelma chrysocephalum | reverse complement strand
GGTTGGAGGGCTCGGGAGGGTTTAGCGGAGGAGTTCGGGGGTTCCCGAGGGTTCCCTGAGGGGGTTTGGTGTCCTGAGGGAATCACGGAGGAAATTCAAGGTCTCTGAAGGGGTTTGGGAGTCTCTGAGGGCGGTTTGGTTTCTGAGAAGATTTGGGGTGTCCCAGGTGGGCTTTGGGGGTCTCTGAGGAGGTTTGGGTGTCATGAGGGGCTTTACGGGGACCTTTTAGGGAGTTTTGGGGTCTCTGGGGGGTTTAAGGGGTCCCAGACGGTTTTGAGGGTCCCTGATGGGGACTGGGGGGGGCTTGAATGGGCTTGGGGAGTCCCAGGTGTATTTTGCAGATCACTGAAAGGGTTTAGGGGGTGCTGGGGAGAGATGAGGTCTCTGAGGGGATTTGAGGGGACCTTGAGGAGGTTTTGACGGGTCGAGGGGTGGATTTTGGAGAATATTTCAGGGGTTTTGAGGGGATTATGGGGGGTCCGCTAAAGCCCAGCAGTGGGGTGCAGGGGGTCCCCAGCCCCCAGGGGAGGGGTCCTAGGGGTACTCCCCCAAAATCCCAAGGGGAGCTGTACTACATCCGGGTAAGGGGATGCCAGTGCCCCCAGTATATCCCAATGACCTCCCAGTGACCCTCAGTCTGGCCCAGTAACCTGCCAGTGTCCCCCCGTGTGTCCTGGTAATCCCCAAGTAACTCCCCAGTTCTCTGCCAGTGCCCCCCAGTGTGCCCCAATTCACCTCCAGTCCCTCCCAGTGCCCCCTGGTTCCCCCC
>NW_020917391.1:0-3508 GCF_003984885.1 Neopelma chrysocephalum | reverse complement strand
CTGGGAGTTGGTACAAGAATTTATGCATATTTGGAATCATACAAATACGTATTAGATGCATTAACCCCCTGCCTCCGAAGGCATCACATTTTATATTTGGCTAAATGTCTCAAAATATTAACAAATAAAACTAAATCTAGACAAAGAAAAGAAAGTGTGACCTGAAGAGAATATAAGAAAGCCTTGTACCAGTTCCCAGGTAACTCATTGTGTTTGCCTAAGAACTGATGTGTAATTTCAGGTCCAATTTCAAGACACATTGGCCCCTCTAACAGACACATTTTTATAGAATCCCTACTACTCACAGGATAGAGAGAGTGGCTAATGAAAATTAGATTTGTGTCAGTATTAAATCCTGATGTTTGTGCCTTTGTTAATGTTAGGAAATTTGATTGTAGCTATTGAGATCCTGTTATGTCCCATATGCTTACTATTTTACTGTAGGGTTTTTTGGAAATTGCATTGCATTGGGTAAAGATTTGTGCTCTCTCTTCCTTTTCTTTTCTCTCTTTCTGTCCACTACATGAAATGCGCCGCCCACAAAGAAGATTCACAGTGAACAACAAAAGAGAAATTATTGAATGCAAAAATCATGGGGTGGTGTCAGAGACTGAAATGGTTCATGATTTGTGCATTCTAGGATTGCCAAGGGACTCTTGCAGGTTTCTGCAGGACTTTTGCATTATACCTCTGATGGCCCATCAAAGCCCATTCCCCCTCTGCCGACCTTGGAAGGCAGGAAAAACCCTTTTCCCAGGCCCCTCACGGGAACTCTGCGCAGGCCCAGGAGATGTTGGGGGTTCGTGGCATGGCCCGGGACACCATCCATGGATATAATAACTCAGAACTTCTTGGAGTGTGGGGGCTTCCCTCCCCCACCCCAACAGATCAAGGCCACCACTTCAGCTCACAGACATGGAAGCTGCAACTCCCAAGTTCCATCGCTGGACCCCGTGGGCAGTGACTATAGACATCTTTCCACTCTCAGCTGTGCTTTCCCTTACTTTCCCTCACCCTTATCCTGTCTTTCCTTTCTCTCCCTTATGCATTTTCCCTAGAGGTTCTCTTTATGCCACATTGCTGTAGATGAGAGATAGAGATGATAACACCCAAAATGGCAACATATCTGTTTACCTTTGAAACAAAAGTGTTCTAAAATAAACCCTACATATATATATATTTTCAAACACTCATTATTAAGTGTCGTTTCACTCTAATCCACCCCAAGGGATTTTTTAAGAACCTGGGTTACCCTCCCTTTCTGGGGCGGGTGCTAACAGACCCCTTGTAGCAGGATGTTCTACCTGGAAAAGAATCTGATGAGAGAATGCAAGCACTGCAAGCTCTCTGTGGGGAGTTACTGCTGGTGCCAAGGGGTTGGTTTAGTGCTGAATTGTGCCAAACCCAGCCTGGTTCCCCAACCTTCCAACACACATCCTGCTTTTGGAAGCAGAGTTTGACAGATCAGCTGCTCACTGGCCTGGCAATATGTGACTGGAGATCCATCACTGGATAAGCATAAAAGCCCAGGGCCAACTTTCATAGAGCAGATTCTTCCACAGACTTTGTTGAAGTGTGTGGAGCTTCTGCTGTGAAGCAGGGACGCCTCTTGATGGTCACTGCCCAGGGGGTAAAAGACAGAGAGAGATGCCTTGATTTATTTCTATCAGACACCGCCGGGCCCTCCCCGCTTCCTGCCCAGTCCCGGTTATTGGGGGGCAGTGGAGGAGGGGCTTGGGGGAATCCCAAGGGGTGGAGCCGAGTTTGGGGGGGGCAGAACCGGCCTGAGATGGATCGGGAATGGGGAACCCCCTGTGTGCCCCCATGTCAACCCGCTCTGGGTGGGATTAGGGAGGGCACCTGCCCCTCAATAAAGCACCCAGTTCACACCAAAAGGTGCTGGGACCCCGCAAAACCTCCCCACGGCCCCTCAAGGACTCCCAAACACACTCAAAGCCCACCAAGGACCCCACCTAACCCCTTTTCTGGGGTGCTGGGGGCTGCTGGATTCAATCTCAGCCTTGGATTCTGACAACAGCTTCAGTTTAGAGGAATTACAGAGGTGTGACTGAAACACCTTTGTCCCCCAGGTTTTAATGATGGCAAATCAGATCTATTGATAGAAATGAGTTATTTAGGGATACAAATGATCAGACAAAAGATCTTCATCAGAATTATTTACTGCACAATAGAAACACTAAAACCACCAGGAGCACAAGATAGGACAGTGCTCTACACTAAAGCAATTCTTGAAGCAATTCTACTCAAGCTGGCACAAAAGCAATAATTCTTAATTAAAGATGGATGGAACTCCCCCAGACCAACGCTCATGGGGAGATCTCTGCTCTCAACCTCCAGAACTGACCTTGGGGGGTCCCCAGCCAAGGCAGGAATCTCCACACACCCCCCAAGAAGGGTTCTGTTGGAAGAAGCTGCCCCTGGGAAAGGGGACTGGCCCTTTGTGGTCGAAAGGGATGGACTGACAGTCACTGGACTCCAGGGGTTGCCTCAACATCAGGGGCTTCATTCGGGGTGGAAGCAGCAACCGAGGCTCTTCCTGCAGTCGGGGCACTGGTAGGACTTCCCTTACCGGTGGGTCCGTTGGTGTCTGGTCAAGTTAGAGCTCTGGGTGAAGCTCTTCCCACACTCCCCACACTTGTAGGGCCTCTCCCCGGTGTGGATGCAACGGTGGGTGACGAGGTGGGAGTTCTGCTTGAAACCCTTCCCACAGTCGGTGCAGCGGAAGGGCCTCTCATCCGTGTGCGTCCGCTCATGCAGGAGGAGACTGGAGCTGGTCGGAAACCTCTTCCCACATTCCCTACACGTGTAGGGCCGTTCTCCAGTGTGAATGAGCTGGTGGGCACAGAGATGGGAGCTGTTACTGAAGCTCTTCCCACATTCCCCACACGTGTAGGGACGTTCCCCAGTGTGGATGCGCTGGTGTTGGATCAGGTCGGAGCTGTACCTGAAGCTCTTCCCACATTCCCCACACATGTAGGGCCGTTCCCCAGTGTGGATGCGCTGGTGTTTGCAGAGGCTGGAGTTGTGCCTGAAGCTCTTCCCACATTCCCCACATGTGTAGGGCCGTTCCCCAGTGTGGATGAGCTGGTGTCGCATCAGGGTGGAGCTCTGGTTGAAGTTCTTCCCACATTCCCTACAAGTGTAGGGACGTTCCCCAGTGTGGATGTGCTGGTGCTTGAGGAGGTTGGAGCTCTTCCTGAAGCTCTTCCCACATTCCAAGCACCTGAAGGGCTTCTGCCTGCTGGGAGGCTGCTCAGGAACCATCAGGTCGGAGCTCTGCCTCAAGCTCTGGCCGCCTTCCCAGCACAGGCTGGGTCTTTCCTCCTCAGGGCACCCTGGGCTGGCTTTGGAGCCCTTCCTGTGGGGGGATCTCCGGCCCTTTTCCTCCCCGCTGCCTTCCTGCGCCGTGGAGCCCTTCAAAACGGCCTCTCCCACCAGCTTCTCACGGGGGGATTTGTCCTCCGGGCTCTCCGTCCTCAGCTCGGGG
>NW_020917390.1:0-687 GCF_003984885.1 Neopelma chrysocephalum | reverse complement strand
GCTGCTCTGGCCTTGCAGGCTGCACACACCCCTCCTGCTTTCCCACCCCCCTCCCAGCAGCATTTCTAGACCCTCCCTGATGTCTCTGCACCAGCTCTGGCTGTTGCCATGTGCACTTGGCCTTCTTAACTTGGATCCTGAGCCCCTGTGCCACAGGACATCCCTCCCAGAGCCCAGGCCCTTCTCCTGGGGGTCACTGCAGAGCTGAGCAGATCCAGGTCACCTCCCATTCCTCTGCCAACCCCCTGGGCCTGCTCTGGGCCCTGCAGGTCCTTGCCCTGTTCCCAAGGGCTTTTGGGGGTGGTGAATGATCAGGGTTTGGGGTTTAGAGCTCAGGGTCGGGATTAGGCAGCACTTTGGGAGGTTTGTTGTTCTGCTGGCAGTGTCTGGCTCATGATTAGGTGAAGAGCTTTTTGGGCTGGGTCAGGATTAAAGCTTGGCTTTTCATACTGGTAATACAGGTTTGGGAATGGGGTGGGCATTGGAGATAAAATAAGAGTCTGGAGTTCTGGGTTTGGGCTTTTTCTGGCTTGGAATTTGAGCAGTGGATTCCTTTCAGTTGGGAGGGGTACCACTTTTGGGTAGTTTTGGGGCTTGAGACTACAAAGAGGGTAAAGGCCTAACCGGAGTGTTTGCACAGTCAGTGTTTCAGCACCCTCAGCATTACCTGAACCTGGTTTTACCTCA
>NW_020917389.1:0-317 GCF_003984885.1 Neopelma chrysocephalum | reverse complement strand
GGCCCTTTTCCTCCCCGCTGCCTTCCTGCGCCGTGGAGCCCTTCAAAACGGCCTCTCCCACCAGGGTCTCACGGGGATATTTGTCCTCCGGGCTCTCCGTCCTCAGCTCGGGGCCTGGGGCAGGAAGCAAGAAGGACAGGGAGGGGATTTGCCTCCGGCCCACAGGGAAGGCCAAGGACATCCCCCCAACTCCGGCCCCGGCAGGACGGCGGCGGCAGCGGGGTTGTCCTGCAGCCGGGGCCATGCTGGGCTGACAGAGCCAGCACAAGACCAAAACAAAGGGCCACTGACTTCCTCCTCACCTGCCTGGGGGGCCC
>NW_020917388.1:0-501 GCF_003984885.1 Neopelma chrysocephalum | reverse complement strand
GGTGTTGGTTTGGTGGTTCTGCCCCGTAAGTTGGGGGTGGTTCTTCAGCTTGAGGTTCCTCAGATTGTGGTTGGTCACTCGGACCCAAAAGTTGGTCATTTGGACCCAAAAGTTGGTTTTTCTGGTCCATAAGTTTGATTTTGAGGTGTTGGTTTGGTGGTTCTGCCCCCGTAAGTTGGGGGTGGTTCTTCAACTTGAGGTTCCTCAGACCGTGGTTGGTCACTCAGACCCAAAAGTTGGTGTTTCCGACCCAAAAGTTGGTCATTTAGACCCATAAGTTGGGTTTTGAGGTCTTGGTTTGGTGGTTCTGCCCCCATAAGTTGGGGGTGGTTCTTCAGCTTGAGGTTCCTCAGATCGTGGTTGGTTGTTGTGAGCCAAAAGTTGGAGTTTCTGAGCCAAAAGTTGGTCATTTGGACCCATAAGTTGATTTTCTGGTCCATAAGTTGGTTTTCGCGGTGTTGGTTTGGTGGTTCTGCCCCGTAAGTTGGGGGTGGTTCTTCA
>NW_020917387.1:0-372 GCF_003984885.1 Neopelma chrysocephalum | reverse complement strand
CAGGGGCACAGGGACGTCCATCCTGTACATGAAGTCAGAGTCAGACTGTCCACAAGTGTTAGCAGGAGTAAAACAGTGCACTGCTGACCTTCTCGAATTTATCTCTGTTAATGTAGGACTTCACTTGGTCAATCTGTGTCATCTTCCACAGCATTACGTGGGTTTATGATTTTTAATATCACTGCACCAAATTAATCTGCAATGTGTAGTCAGAACAGTAATTACCTGTATTTGTGTATAGCTGTGAGCTCTACTATTTTTTATGCTTTCTGGCAAATTCACTGGCAACTTCTTTCACGACTACACGATGGGGAATGAATTTAACCCCCCCAATAGGAAAGCGGTTTGATTTCAAGTTCTTCTTCAAGGGGC
>NW_020917386.1:0-1072 GCF_003984885.1 Neopelma chrysocephalum | reverse complement strand
TGACTTTTAAGGTCTAGGAGAGCCCATACCCCCGTGTTCCCAAGATTTTTTTATCTCAGTGCTCCCAACCCCCCTGTTCCCACAATTTTGGAGGCCTCTGAGTGCCTTAACCCC
Organism: Neopelma chrysocephalum; assembly: GCF_003984885.1. Classification (NCBI taxonomy): domain Eukaryota; kingdom Metazoa; phylum Chordata; class Aves; order Passeriformes; family Pipridae; genus Neopelma; species Neopelma chrysocephalum. The sequence continues at coordinate 958 of NW_020917386.1, read as the reverse complement.
CCTGTTCTGACAATTTTGGGGGTCTGCGAGTGCTTAAACCTCTCTTATACAGGATTTTTTGGTTCCAGGAGTGCCCAAAACCCCCTGTTCCCAGGATATTTAATGTCTGGGAGTGCCCAAACCCCCCTGTTCCAGGATTTTGATGGAGCCTGGGAGTGTCCAAACTCTCTTTTTCAATACTTTGGGTTCTGGGAGTGCCCAAACCCCTTGTCCCTGATATTTTTATGGTCTAGGAGAACCAATACCCCCGTGTTCCTAAGATTTTTTTGGGTCTGAATGTTCCCAACCCCCCTGTTCCCGTGTTTTTCAGACACTGATGGTGCCCAAACCCCTCTTTTCCAAGACTAGAGCAGCTGGCAGTGCCCAAACCCCCCTGGTCATAGGATTTTGTGGGTCTGGGAGTGCCCAAAGCCCCCTGTCCCCAGGAGTTTTAGTATCTGGGAGTGTGCAAGACCCTCTTTTCCAAAATTTTTGGCTGTGGATTTGACCAAACCCCTTTTTTACATGATTTTGTGGGTCTAGGAGTGCCCAAACCCCACTGTTCAGAGGATTTTTTTGGGACTGAGTGTGTCCAAACCCTGCTATTCCCAAGAGTTTTAGAGTCTAAGACTCTATAAGCCCCTCTTTTCCAGTATTTTGGGGTCTGGGACTGACCTAACTCTCCTGTTCTTGGGATTTTAAGGGTCTAGGAGAGCCCATACCCCTGTGTTCCCAATATTTTTGGGGTTTGAATGTTCCCAACCCCCCTGTTCCCGTGTTTTTCAGATATTAATGGTGCCCAAACCCCTCTTTTCCAAGACTTGATGAGCTGAGAGTGATCAAAGCCCCCATTCCCAGGATTCTTGAGCTCTGGGTGTGCCCAAACCACCTTTCTCTAGGATTTTTTGGGTCTCAGAGTGCCTAAACGCCCCCATTCCCAGGATTTCTGGAGCCCCTCCACTTCTCCCCAATAACCAGC
>NW_020917385.1:0-535 GCF_003984885.1 Neopelma chrysocephalum | reverse complement strand
TGCCTGAGGGGCTGTGGGTCACAGGGACCAGCTGCCCTCTCCCCTCAGCTGGGGGATGCCACATCACAGATGGGACAGGAGGGTTGAGACTGAGGATGTGGAGACAGAGTAGGGAGACATCAGCTCCCAAAGTTTACAGAGGTGGGGAACTGCAGTGACATTCGTGGGGTGGGGAAGGGGAGAGAAGCCACTTGCCAAGCCCTTCACTTCTTGGAGCTCCGCAGCCAAGCACCTTGTCACCATGTTCTGGGCAGCCTGGAAGAGGCACAGCCCTGCCAGCACGTCCCAGGGTGCGGGTGGGCAGGAGGGGTGACATTTCCCATGCAAAAAATGGCTGTGGAGGTGGGAAATGGGACTTGCCCCCTTGGGCAAAGCCTCAGCACGACCTTCCTGGAAGGCTCAGTCCCGGGTGCTGCTGTCCTGGGCTCTGGCAGAACCAGGCAGGGAGTGGGTGAGCGGGACAGAGGTGCCCCCATGGCCTTTCCCCCTCCACGGGCACCTCCCCTGGCACCTCACCTTGCTGGCACGGTACGGG
>NW_020917384.1:0-546 GCF_003984885.1 Neopelma chrysocephalum | reverse complement strand
GTGTGTGAGACAGGCAGAACCACAAATGCCTGCACAGCCCAGAGCAGTCAGTGTGGTGCTGGGCTTGCTGCTGCAGAGACCCCCAGGGAACAAACCCAGGCAATAGTTTGGGTTTATTCCTTGCTCTGTGTCAGTGGAATAGAATGTTCCACAGGAGCTCTGTCCCCCTCTGTGGCACCGGGGGGCTCGAAGCTGAAGGGGGGGGTCAAGTGCAAGTTCCCTTCTGAAGTGTGTGTCCCTAAGGAGGACACTTGCCTTATTATTGCTTATTATTTGTAATATCTTATAGATATATCATACAATAGCTAAGGATGGATTCTATAGAATATGTGCCATATTTATGATACAGAATATATCTGATTATTGCTTTATCTGCCTGTCCAGACAGATATTGTGTATGCATAGAGATTGTATTTGAGGGATATGTTCCTCTCAATACCCTGTTAGCTCCACTCCCAAGGCCAGCAAATTCCTGAAGCTCCCACTTCTCTGCCCTGCAGGTTTTGGCAGATTTGCAAGAGCAGGGGAATCATTCCCTGCAGCCCC
>NW_020917383.1:0-1765 GCF_003984885.1 Neopelma chrysocephalum | reverse complement strand
GTGTGACTATTAAATACTCAATTTCCAAATTCATAATATGGCTTTTCTTAAGATTAGGAATGGCATCTTTACATAACAAGGCATTTTACTGTCAGTCCAATCTATACTATCAGTTCAATCACATTAACTCTAAAAAAACCCCAGCACTGACATTTGTCGATTTGAAGTTTTGTTTGTTTGCTTGATAGTTGCCTATTTTTTTTAAACATACATTGATCCTTACCTGCATTTCAAGAAGCTGGAATTCCAGTTGAAAAGACAGGGAGTGACAATTCCCGGACAACCTGTGCTTCTGCACTGTTCTGTCTCTAGCTGTTATAAAATAAAAGTTAACAAAATAACCAATTACAATTCTACTCAACAATTACTGCATTTCTTCCCAATTGATACCAGTCATCACATAAAGAATTAAACATGTTTAAAGAAACACAACAGATTTCCCAGGAGTCTGTCACTCTCCCACTACGCAAAGCACAATATTTACTCAAACTGTTTTGTCAATAAAGAAAATCTCATTGTATTTCAAAATAATTGTCTCTCTGCTAACACTGGAAGTAGAATTACAACACAGGTTTGCAGATGTAATGAACTGCACCAATATTCTCAGTACAGAAAAGGGTACAAAACTCCTTACTTTTTTCCACTGTTTTCTTGGAATGACTTGTGAACTGAAAACCAGTAAGTTTCATCAAAAAGGACAGATCTGTTTCTAGACTTTCAAGTTGAGCTTTCAGGTCTGATGGAGATTCATGTCCCTTGGATTCTCCCTGCGTTTCTCTTTGGAATGATTTTCTAGAATGGAAAAAGAAAAAAATAAAATCAAAAGGGCAAAAGAGCTGGACATAAGAACGTGTTTTGTCCCACCAGTACAGCAATATCACTAAATAAGAGACATCCGAAATGTGATCTGATGGTTTCCAGATCAAGATCAGTTTTCAAGGAGTCAAATTCCAGTTGGATCATATTGCTGGGAACAGCAAACTACTCAGATTTACACAAACACTTTCTGTTCACTGCCAGGTAGACACAGCCTTTATTACAAATCTGGAGGTGCAAGTGTCCATTTCAAGGAACATGCAACAAAAATGAGCTAAGATGCCTTTACTCATCTAAATGACTTATTTTATCCATGGATTATATATTTACTATGAAATATCAGTTAAATAATGGGATTTAAAAGCCACAACATGGCACTTCTTTAGCACATAATGAGTCACACCTCTGCATGTCCCCAACCTCTCTCTTTTTTTTCCCCCTTTTCCCAAATAAACACCCCCTGAGCTGTTTGACAGGGCACAATGGAAATGTGGCCTTTGCAGTCAACAGCTCTGCAGGGTCCACACAGTAACACCCCTGACATCATGCTCAGACTGCCTTTTAAAGGACAAAGAAAGCAAAACCCTAAAAACCCACAAACCACAAACAGAAGGCAGCAAAAATAGATCAAATATTTATTATTCGCATTTTTTCCTATACAGCCCATTTTCTAAACAAGATCAGCACTGTAAAAATAAGTTTTTGCCTCTCTGTTAGAACTTTCCTTATCCCAAACAATTCCGAAACAGAAACACTATTAATGCAATGTGTGAAAAAAGGCATACAATGACTTCAATATCTCCTCCTCAGAAAAAAAGGTGGATTCTTGCTGGATATCTTCGTACGTTTCTGTCAAGAGTTTTATTTCTTCTTCCAGTGCCTGGATTTCATCTTCATAAACTTGATAAACGTTGTTGTCCATTTCTCAGAATCAGTGTTACTCCACAAA
>NW_020917382.1:0-908 GCF_003984885.1 Neopelma chrysocephalum | reverse complement strand
CCCCCCAAAATCCCCTCAAACCCCCTGAAATCCCCTCAGAAATCCACCCCTCCACCCGTTGAAACCTCCTCAAGGTCCCCTCAAATCTCCTCAGAGACCTCATCCCGCCCCAGCACCCCTTAAACCTTCTCAGTGACCCACAAAACCCACCTGAGACCTCCCAAGCTCATTCAGGGACCCCCCAATCCCCCTCACGGACTCTCAAAACCGTCTGGGACCCCTTAAGCCCCCTAGAGACCCCAAAACTGCCGAAAAGGTCCCCGCAAAGCCCCTCAAGCCCCCCAAAGCTCCTCACAGACCCCCAAAGCCCACCTGGGACCCCCTAAATCTTCTCAGAAACCAAACCGCCCTCAGAGACTCCCAAACCCCTTCAGGGACCTTTAATTTCCCCCGTGATTCCCTCAGGACACCGAACCCCCTCAGGGACCCCTCAAAACGTCCCCGGGAATCCCCGAACTCCTCCGCTAAACCCTCCCGAGCCCTCCAACCCACAGCCGCGCTCCCCGCACCCCCGAGGGGATCCCCAGACCCCGCTCTCGCCGCCCCCCCGCAGCTCACACAGCTCAATGCAGACCCCGCCGCCAGCACGGATTCCCGGCAGCCAACATGGCGCCCGCTCTGCGCGCGCACCGCCTGGACTGACCCGCCCCGCAGCCAATCAGCGCGCGGACACGGCCCCCGCCCGCCTTCCGCCCCGCTTCCGCCCCGCGCGGGGCATTGTGGGAGTCAAAGTGGCCGCGCGCTGATTGGCTGCGGCGGTGTTCTCGAACCGCGGTGCGCGCGCAGAGCGCCCTGTTGGCTGCCGGGAATCGGTGATGGCGGCGGGGCCTCCCTTTGTCTGTGTGAGCTGGCACGGGGGGGGCGGGAGAGCGGGGTCTGGGGATCCCCTCGGGGGCTGCGGGGAGCGC
>NW_020917381.1:0-838 GCF_003984885.1 Neopelma chrysocephalum | reverse complement strand
TCAGGAGCAAGAGGCAGCAAAGACCAAGCTCAGGGAGGGAATGCTGCTCACAAAAGGCTCCCTGACCCACCCTGCAGGGGGGAAGGAGTCTGATCCTTGCACAGGAAGAGACTCACAAGCTCTCAGCCTGCACTGCTCCCCAAGGGACAATAAAGCACCCTCTGTGCACCAGAAGCTGTGCATGGTCACCCCCTCTGTGCTCCAGGGCTGCCAATATTTCTCCTGTCACACAGATCCTTGTTTTCCTGCTAAAGTCTTCTGACACACATACAAATTCATCCCTATTTCCTGTTCCTTCTGGAAACTGGCTGGGGCCTGACTCATGAACCCAGAGAATTCCTCCAGTGTCCTTCCAAAAATGGGAGAAAAAGCCTGGGAACCAGGACAGGGATTTTACTTAATTACGTCAAAACTCTCTTCATTCCAACCTCATTTCCAACTATGGGCTCTCTGTGAGAAATTTTTCTCACAGCCTTAGAAGAAAAATAAGACTCCATCCCCTCATCACAGCACAGTTCACACCAAGAAAACAAATATGAATGATCACCACTGAACTCCATCATCCTGGCAAAAGGAGGAGAACACTGGTGTTCCTGAGGCCTTTTAGGAAAAATCTTCACACTCTTTCATGTCAAATTATGAACCAAGAGAACGAGATTTACGGCTCTGGAGGTCACCTCTAAACACCCTGAGTGCTTTGATTTTATGATTGTGTGACAATAGAGGAGTAAAATCCTGAAATAAAACTTTGATTTCCTTATCTAAACATTATCCCCATGACCTACGGAAATTCTTTAACACTCCTACCAAAGCACTCGACACACATTAACACAGTTCT
>NW_020917380.1:0-533 GCF_003984885.1 Neopelma chrysocephalum | reverse complement strand
TCCCGGTTCCTTCCCGGTGGGACCAGTCCCGGTTATCCCGGTCCTTCTTCCCCCCCGAGGCTCCCAATTCCCTCCCGGTCCGACCATTCCCGGCTCTCCCGGTTCTCGGGACAGGAGCGGGGTCCCGGTAACCCCCTATTCCCTCCCCGGTGGGACCCCCCCCGTCCCGGGACCCCCCAATTCCCACCCCGTGTCCCAGGACCCCCAAATTCAGTCCCCCAGGGTGGGACCCCCCTCCGGTTCCCCCCCCCCGGTTCCCCCGTTCCCGGTTCCCCCGTTCCCGGTCCCCACCTGCAGGGGTCTCGGGGGATCTCGGGGGTCGTCGGGGGGAGCGCGGGGGGGTCGCAGGGCTCGGGCTCGAGGCAGAGCAGGCGCTGGAGCAGCGAGAAGTCGGGGGGCTGCCCCTCGAGGAACAGCGGCTGCTCCCCCATCCCGACCCCCGGGAGCGGGAACGGGAGCGGGATCGGCCCCGGGAACGGCCCTTAACCCCCCCCAGCTGCGGGGGGGGAGCGGGGGAGGGACCCCCGGGGCGG
>NW_020917379.1:0-784 GCF_003984885.1 Neopelma chrysocephalum | reverse complement strand
CTGGGATGGACTGGGAGCCACTGGGACCCGCTGGGGAGGGACTGGGATGGACTGGGACCCACTGGGAATGGACTGGGAGACACTGGGATGGACCGTGGGGGGAACTGGGGAGGGACTGGGGGCACTGGGACCCACTGGGGAGGGACTGGGACCCACTGGGGAGGGACTGGGAGGGACTGGGACCCACTGGAGGGCACTGGGACCCACTGGGATAGGACTGGGAGCCACTGGGACGGACCGTGGGGGGAACTGGGGAGGGACTGGGGTCACTGGGACCCACTGGGGAGGGGCTGGGGGCACTAGGACCCACTGGGGAGGGACTGTGAGGGACTGGGGAGGGACTGGAGTAGACTGGGACCCACTGGGGAGGGACTGGGACCCACCGGGATAGGACTGGGAGCCACTGGGAATGGACTGGGAGACACTGGGATGGACCATGGGGGGAACTGGGGAGGGACTGGGGGCACTGGGACCTACTGGGACACACAAGGACAGACTGGGCAGGGACTGGGGGTGAACTGGGGGCTCCCCGGGAGTTACTGGGGGGTCACTGGGAGTTACTGGGAAGGCACTGGGACTTACTGGGGGGTCCCTGGGAGTTACTGGGAAGGCACTGAGAGTTACTGGGGGGTCACTGGGAGTTACTGGGAAGGCACTGGGAGTTACTGGGGGGTCCCTGGGAGTTACTGGGGGGCCACTGGGAGTTACTGGAGGGTCACTGGGAGTTACTGGGAAGGCACTGGGAGTTACTGGGCGTTACTGGGAGTTACTGGGAAGGCACTGG
>NW_020917378.1:0-1204 GCF_003984885.1 Neopelma chrysocephalum | reverse complement strand
ACCCAGGGCCCCTCACCTGGCTCATGAGGTGCCCCTCGACTCCTTCCTGGGGTCCCCATCACCTGGTTCTCAGGGACCTCTCATCTGGTTCTTGGGGTCTCCTCATCTGGTTTTGGGGTCCCTTTCACCTGGTTCTTGGGGTCTCCTCGCCTGGTTTTGGGGTCTCACCTGGTTTTGGGGTCCCTTTCACCTGGTTTTGGGGTCTCCTGGCCTGGTTTTGGGATCCCTTTCACCTGGTTCTTGGGGTCTCCTCACCTGGTTTTGGGGTCTCTTTCACCTGGTTTTGGGGTCCCTTTCACCTGCTTATGGAGGAGTCCTTCACCTGGTTTCTGGGGTCCCCTCCCCTGCTTCCTGGGAACCTCCTCTGATTTTGGGGCCCCTTTCACCTCCTTATTTGGGTCCTTCACTTGCTTCCTGGGGCTCCCCCTCACCTGGTTCTTGGGGGACCCATCACCTGGGTTTTGGGGTCCCTCACCTGCTCCCTGGGTCCCCTCAAGTGGTTCCTGGTTCCCCTTCACCTGCTTCCTGGGGTCCCTCTCACCTGTTTTTTGGGGTCCTTCACCTGGTTTCTGAGGTTTCCCTCACCTGGTTCCTTGGGGTCCCCCCACCTGGTTTTTTGGGACCCCTCACCTGGCTGCTGCCCCCCTCAACCCCCCAAAACGAGACCCAAATGTCGTCGCCTTCTGAAAAAAAATCAAATTACATTTATTGATGCAGGGTGGGCAGGGGGTTTGGGGGGTGTTGTTTGGTTTTTTTTTTTTATCATTTTAGGGGTTTTAATATTTTTTTCTTTTTTTATTTTTATTTTTAATTTTTTTCTTTTTTGGTAAGTTTTTATTTTTTTTTGGGGGGGAGGGGTGGTCCTCCCCTATTTTGTTTTGATAAGCAATGGGGGTGGGGGGGTCTAAAGGGCTTAGAAATGAGGGGGGGTCCCTACACAGAACGACTACACCTATTGGGGGTGGGGGGGTACCCCTATGGGGGCTGGGGGTTGCCCCCCACCTCGGGGGGGGTCACAAGAGGGTCCCCCTGATGTGGGGCTGTACAGGGGAGGGGGCCTGGGCACACTTTTTTTGGGGGGTGGGGGGAGGTTTGGGGTGTGGGGGGTGGGTGGGGTTTGAGGTCCTTTCTGTTATAAAAGAGGAAAACAAAAAAATCAGGGAAAAAAAAAAAAAGAAAATAAGAAAAAAGCAAAAACACCCAA
>NW_020917377.1:0-348 GCF_003984885.1 Neopelma chrysocephalum | reverse complement strand
ATTTAGGTCAGTCGATGTCCACAGGGACCCCCCTGTGTTCCCCCATGGCAACCCACTCTGGGAGGGTCTTGGTGGGGCACCTGCCTCTCAAAAGGAACTCATCTCACCCCAAAAGGTGCTGCAACCCCCCTAAACCTCCCCACAGTCCCCCAGGACCACCAAACATAATCAAAGCTCACCCAGGACCCCACCCAACCCCTTTTTTGAGGGACTCCTCTGGGCACTGGTGGTGCTGGGAGCCCCCCCGGCTGCGGGCGAGGAGCTCTCGGGTGAGCGGGGGGTGGGAAGGGGGAGGTCAGTTGGAAAAGGGGGGTCAGAGGGAACAAAAGGACTGGTGGGACCCCAAAC
>NW_020917376.1:0-362 GCF_003984885.1 Neopelma chrysocephalum | reverse complement strand
CCTGCCCCATGGGACCCCCAGCACCCACTCCTGCCCCATGGGACCCACATCTGCCCCATGGGACCCAAATCTGCCCCATGGGACTCAAATCTGCCCCACAGCACCCACTCCTGCCCCATGGGACCCACACCTGCCCCACAGCACCCACGGCACCCACACCTGCCCCACAGCACCCACAGCACCCATACATGTCCCACGGCACCCACACGCCCCATGGGTGCCCCCCCCGCCCTCCCCTGCCCCCCCCCGCCCCCCCCCCCCCGGCCCCTCCCCCGGGCAAAGGGCGCTGAGGGGGGGGAGGGGAGGGAGGACTTTGCCCCGGGAGGGGGGAACTGGGAGAACTGGGAACTACTGGGGGGGGG
>NW_020917375.1:0-329 GCF_003984885.1 Neopelma chrysocephalum | reverse complement strand
CCCGCTCCCGGCTGCTGCTGCTGCTGCTTCCCAGCATCCCGTCTCCATGGCAACCCCGGCTGCGGGGGCGCGGGGAGGGGGGTGGGAAGTGGTGACGTTGCCCCCCAACCCCCCCCACCCCCTATTTTTAGGCAAACGGGGCGTTTTCACCCTTTTTGGCCCCAAAACGGGGGCGTGGGGAGCAGCCTGAGCCCCCCCCCGGGATGGTTTTATGGGGTGGGGGTCACTGGATTTCCCACCGTGTCACCCCAAATGTCCCTGTGCCCACCTCAGACCCCTCCCTTGCCCTCTATTTTTAGCCAAATTGGGCATTTTTACCCTTTTTACCC
>NW_020917374.1:0-2214 GCF_003984885.1 Neopelma chrysocephalum | reverse complement strand
CTGCCCACAGCATCTTCTCACTCTTGTCCGTCCTGGGGCAACACCAAGGAAATTTGGGGAGCAGAGGCCAGCCCAATGCATCCCAGCACAGTGGCAGCTCTGGCAGCAGGAAGAGGACATGGTTGTCACTAGCAAGAGACAAAGGAGTGAAGACAAAGACACGCCATGATTTTAGTAGGGACCAGGACATAGACACAAAGTCACTGCCAGTGCTCTAGGACACAAAAGGAGGAACATTCATATCAATGCTCATGAAGAAGAGACAAAAACCTGCACCAGTCCCACATGCACAACTCTGCTTGGCCATGGAAAAGACAGAAAAACTCTATTTTTAATTCTTCTGTACCTGACCTCCAAAATCTTTCTTTGTCTCTATACCAGTAGGAATGCTGCTGTCCCAGCTACCACAGAAATAGACAGCCTCATCCTGGGCTTGGACCCCAGTGATGGGTAATGTACCCATGGAGCCAGACAAGGATCCGGAGAATTGTGAAGGGATATCCAAGGGTCTGATGCTATTAGTATAGAGCACAGTGAGAGGGGCACTGCCAGGGACCTTCTGCTGGAACCAGGCATAGTAGCCATGGTTACCACCAGAGCAGGTGATCTGCACAGTTTCTCCCACATTGGCTGCCACCGGGGACGGCTGACTCAGTGATGCTGGACCAGGGAATCGGATAGAGACAGAAAAGACAGGAGCAAAGGTGGGTCACCCAGTGTCCCAGGAGCACAGAACTTCCTGGACAAGGTTATAGGGAATGCCATAGTCAGAGAACAGACAAGTAGGGGACAAAGCAACACCATGAGTTTTGTAGGGACCAGGACAATGGTGACCCCAGCCAGAAAGTCACCTCTGTTCTCTGGGACACCAAGGAGAGGATATTCCCTGCCATGGCTGTGCAGAGGCAACAGAAACCTGCCTCAGCCGCACAGCCAGACAGGAGGGAGAAGGGCCAAAACCTTTCCTCTGATTTTGGGTTCTGCCTCACTTCCTGGTACTCACTGTCAACACACCATAGGTGCTGCCACTGCTGCTGTCAGAGCCACCACAGAAATAGACAGCCTCGTCCTCGGCTTGGACCCCAGTGATGGTTAATGTGCCCGTGTTGCCGGATGTGGATCCAGAGAATCGCGAAGGGATGTCCGAGGGTCTGTTGCTGTTATCCCAGATCACAGTGACAGGGGCACTGCCAGGGACCTTCTGCTGGAACCAGCCATAGTAGTTGCTGTTGCTGCTGCCAGAGCAGGTGGTCCTCACCGTGTCTCCCACATTGACTGACAAGGACGGCTGAGTCAGCGATGCTGCCTGGACCAAGGGAACATGGAAAGGGAGAGGAGAGAGGGGAGGAAAGGGAAGGTCACACAGTTTCCCAGGAGCACAGAACTGCCTGGATAAGGTTACATGGAATCCCACAGTCAGAAGAGAACACACATGGACACGGTGCCAGGCACATTTGGGGAGCAGAGCCCAGCCCAACACATCTCAGCACAGAGACAGCTCTGGCAGTAGCAAGAGGAATTGGTTATCAGTATCAAGACACAGTGGGGTGGGAGACACAGCTACGCCACAAGTTTTGTAGGAGCCAGGACAGTGGTGTCCCTAGCCAGAAAGTCACTCCTGTTTGCTGGGACACCAAGGAGAGGATATTTCTCACCACGGCTGTGCAGAGGAGACAAACCTGCCTCAGCCCCACACCGAGACAGGAGGGAGAGGGGCTAAAAACTTTCCTCTGATTTTGGGTTCTATCTCACTTCCTGGTACTCACTGTCAACATACACCATAGTAGCCACTGCTGCTGTCGAAGCCACCACAAAAATAGACAGCCTCGTCCTCGGCTTGGACCCCAGTGATGGTTAATGTGTTCGTGTTGCCGGATATGGATCCGGAGAATCACGAAGGGATGTCCGAGGGTCTCTTGCTGTTATCATAGATCACAGTGACAGGGCCACTGCCAGGGACCTTCTGCTGGTACCAGCCATACTCATTGCTGCTCCCAGAGCAGGTGATCTTGATGGTTTCTCCCATGTTGGCTGACACCAAGGACAGCTGACTGTGATTCTGCCTGGACCACAAAACGTGGAGAGGAAGAAGAGAGAGGGGAGAAAAGGAGGATCATCCAGTGCCACAGGAGCACTGACCCGCCTAGAAAAGGGAACCTGGAGAGGGAGAGATCAGACATTGCCCAGCAGCACAGCCTTGCCCAGGGCATCAGG
>NW_020917373.1:0-343 GCF_003984885.1 Neopelma chrysocephalum | reverse complement strand
AAGCAGCAGCTCGAGCCCCCCAAGGGGGTCCCTGGGCGCGTTTGGGACCCCCGGGGTGGCCTGTCCTTGATGTCCCCAAGCTTGGGGACACTCGGGGACACTTGGGGACACTCGAGGACACTTGGGGGTTGTCCCCAAGTGTCCCCAAGCTTGGGGACATCCCCGTGTCCCCTCTGTCCCCTCCCTTGGCACCTCGAAGCAGCAGCTCGAGCCCCCCAAGGGGGTCCCTGGGTGCGTTTGGGACCCCCGGGGTGGCACATCCTTGATGTCCCCAAGTGTCCCCAAGCTTGGGGACGACCCCTGGTGCGTCCACAAGTGTCCCCAAGTGTCCCCAAGCTCGGGG
>NW_020917372.1:0-642 GCF_003984885.1 Neopelma chrysocephalum | reverse complement strand
CTGGGAGGGCACTGGGAGGGACTGGGAGGGGATTGGGAGGGACTGGGAAGGGACTGGGAGGGACTGGGAAGGGACTGGGAGGGACTGGTTTATACTGGGAGGGGATTGGGAGGGACTGGGAGGAGATTGGGAGGGACTGGGAGAGGATTTGGGGGTCACTGGTTTATACTGGGAGGGGACTGGGAGGGAATTGGGAGGGACTGGGAGGGGGCTCAGTGCCCACCTGCACTCGGGGCACCACTCTACAGAGGTCACTGGATATACTGGTTTATACTGGGAGGGGACTGGGAGGGACTGGGAGAGGATTTGGGGGTCACTGATTTATACTGGGAGGGACTGGGAATTACTGGTTTGGCATCTGGGGCTTACTGGGAGTTACTGGTTTGGGGTCTGGGGGTCACTGGGAGTTACTGGGAGGGACTGGGAGGGGACTGGGAGGTCCCAGGCCCTTACTGGTGCTTACTGGTGTTACTGGTGTGCAGTTCTGGGTGCAGGTTCCCCTCCTGGCGTTACTGGTTTGTTACTGGTTTGTTACTGGTTTGGGGTTTTTTGGGCCAGGGCTTTACTGGTTTGTACTGGTTTGTACTGGGGGGGCTCCCGGGGGGTCCCAGGGCCTTACTGGTGCTTACTGGTGTTACTGGT
>NW_020917371.1:0-526 GCF_003984885.1 Neopelma chrysocephalum | reverse complement strand
ACAGGTGTTGTGGTGAATGTGTGCACATGCTTTGTTTCTTGTGTTTTCCAGGGGATCTGCCACCTTCTCACAGACAGTCCAGTGCTTCAGGGACCCTGCTGGTAAGAGGTCACTGTGGAGGAGAGGTAGGTAGGAGGTACCCCAGGAAAGCCATCCTTTCAGGCAGTATCTCAGTATGTACATTTGCCTTTGGCTTTTTTACTTTGCAGAGAATGTGTGCAGCCTCAGAGGGCCGGAACCCCCTGTCAATTAAGTTTGATGGACTTCAGCTGTCCTTGTGAGTAGTCTCCCAGTACTATGAGGCTCATCAATTAAGGCTCGACCTTTTCTGGTCCCAGGTGCCCTCTGACTGCCTTTGGCAAAGGAGGAGCATTCAGGTGGAGTCGGGGAGGTAGTGAGGAGGTGCTGGGGTCTCCCTTACTTTCAGAAACACCATGTAACTTTTTTTCTCCCTCACCCAGGTACAGCACATGGTGACGGCAGCAGCCTTTGACTCAGGTTGGAGCCAGTGGCCCGAGAACCTCTC
>NW_020917370.1:0-545 GCF_003984885.1 Neopelma chrysocephalum | reverse complement strand
CTGCAGGGCAGCCATAAAGTTAAAACTTCCCTCAAGTCCCAGCAGTGTGCATCTAACCTACTGAGGTCCACCTAACGCAGAGATCAAGCTGCCATGTGCCAGATAAACAGATATTGCTCTTCCAAGAAAAGGCAGCTCCAAAGAGCTCAGAAAAGTAACAAGGGACAGGTAAAACTGCCTTTATTTTAATACCTACTCAGCACAAACAGCATCAGGGCAACACAGGAAAGGTGCAGACCATTAAGGCTGAAGTGCTCAATTTTGTATTTAGCATGGAACAGGTCAGCCAAGATCTGCTCCTGACACTGTGGGGTTTAATTTTAACCTTTAATTTTGCTATTTTTTGAAGAGCAGGTCGATTAAAAGTTGCAGCTTTAGACATTTCAGGATTTAACATCAGGAACACAAGTCTTGGGTCTCACAGGCTCAGTCCCCTCATGATCATCAGACTGGTCTTGCCTTCATTGGAACAGACTGTGCAATATCTGTGGGTTTGATCCTCTAAACTGAAAATTCACATGGGATTTCAGATATGCTCCATTGTT
>NW_020917369.1:0-617 GCF_003984885.1 Neopelma chrysocephalum | reverse complement strand
GTAAAGAAATCCAGAGCTCCTCGAAGGGGGAAAAAGGGGGTTGTTGGGTTTTTTTTCCCTTTTTTACATTAATATTTTATAGGCCGGGATTATTTTGCCGGGAGCGCGGAGCAGCATCTGGGAAACATTCATTATCCTGTCAGAAGGAAAACAGGGATAAACCTGAGCCGGAGGGAACGGGGGGAGCGCGGATACCACACACCGAGGACACGGAATTCCGGGAGCCAAGGGCTGGGGGCTCAGGGCTTTGGGCTCAGGGAGAGAGTTCCTGATGGTCTGGATTATCCCACTGGGATGTGGGATAAGGGATTGGTGTTTGGGGTGTCCCTGCTGTTGAGCCCCAGGAGCCACGGAAAACCCGGATTGCCCTCGGGAAGGACACCCGGGACGCCGCTGGGTTTGGGATTGATGGTGGAAAACTAATCCTGCCCACACAGGAACCCCCCTGAGAGGGACAAGGACCCTCCCCGAAAACTGGAGCATCCTTGGCTCAACCAAATTCAAGGATCCTCCAGGTTTTCCAACCTCAATGATTCCATGATCCTCAAGGGCCAAAACTGAGCCCCTGCCCATGGGAAAAGCACTTGGAGCAGGGAAGGACACGAGCACAGCACGGG
>NW_020917368.1:0-638 GCF_003984885.1 Neopelma chrysocephalum | reverse complement strand
TCTGTAGGGGTTTTCCAATGCTGAGGCATTTTTAATTGTTCGTTAGGTGTAACATATTTGCAGCTCGACTTAGACTCATGTTTGCTGACAGCTAGTTGCTCATTAGGTGTAGAATATTTACGACTTAGCCCAGTGCCAGTTTTGTTTTTAGTTGAGCTTTCTACAGAAGCCTGTGAATGGCTTGGACCGCTGCCAGCTGAGTCTTTATCTGAACTTTTCGAGGATTTTAACTGTTCTGTTATAATATCAATTGAGCTCCTTTCCTTGGAATTTGAAGCATTCTGTACTGTAGCTGACTTAGTTTCATTTTCTCCTGTCTCTTGTTTTGTCTGCCACTCCTTCAGAGCATCAAACAGCAAACGCCAGGTGGTTGCTAATTCGCTTGCCTCTTTCGATCCCTTAGATAGTTCATCCCATAGCTTATTACCGACCTTTTGCCATGCAGATATGCTAAACGCGGTACTAGACGTGGCCTCAAAGCCTTGCTTTCTGCACCACAGCAACACGCGCCGCAAAGCAAAGTCAGTAACCTTGACATTCTTTCGGTTAAGGAGGGAATTCCACGTAGATAGAACTACACTTTCCTCCTTCGTTATATGCTGTCCCATTGTTAAATTATTGTTCCCGGTGGCACCCCC
>NW_020917367.1:0-514 GCF_003984885.1 Neopelma chrysocephalum | reverse complement strand
TCAGGCTCAGACACTCAGCACACCCAGAGACCTGGGTGGCTGCATCCTTCTTCGAGGGGAGTGTCTGAGCAGACACACTCCTAGTATTAACAGCAATAATGGCTTTTGTTTTTCTGGAAACCATTGCTAGCTTTAAAAAGCACACTCACCTACAAGAAGTGGGAGCTGGTTGAGCCCTGCCTGCTTGAAATGCCTTGAAATTGCTGTGCCACACCCCTGTTCCTCGGCTCCTGTGGGGTGCGTGAGCGAAGGTCGACCACGCTCCTGGAGGTCTCATATAGCCTCCCCTCTCACCTCCTAACGAGCCTGACCCCCCCCTCACTCACCTGAATCGGTTCCGAGGAGGAGCCAAGCCTGGGCAGCAAATGGCCTAGTAGCTCTCCTGGAGGTTTTATATAGCCTCCCCTATCACCAAAATGATGGAGCAGCTTCAGTGGGCACCTGGCCTCTTGCCTGTAGTGACCTTTGGTGAGATCATTGCCAGGGAGCTCTGCTGGGAGAGCTCAGCCAGGCC
>NW_020917366.1:0-912 GCF_003984885.1 Neopelma chrysocephalum | reverse complement strand
CCCATGGGAAGTGCAGGTGGGACCCCCCAAGTCTGAACCCCCCCAAAAATGGGGGTGGGACCCCCTCCTGCTCCAGAGTCCCTTTGGGAGTGCAGGTGGGACCCCCCAAATCTGAACCCCCTCAGGATGGGGTCAGACCCCCCAATCCAGAGCCTGATTCCCACGGGAAGTGCAGGTGGGACCCTCCCCAATTCCAGAGCGGTGCCGCATCCCAGAATCACCTGTCCCAGAATTGCTTTTCTCAGGATCACCTGTCCCAGGATCACCTGTCCTGGGATCACCCATCTCAGTATCACCTTTCCCAGCATCACCTGTCCCAGTATCACTTTTCCCAGGATCACCTATCCCAGGATCACTTTTCCCAGGATCACCTGTCCCAGCATCACCCGTCCCAGCATCACCCGTCCCAGCATCACCCGTCCCAGCATCACCTGTCCCGGGATCACCCATCCCAGAATCACTTTTCCCAGCATCCCCTGTCCCGGGACCACCTGTCCTGGGATCACCTGTCCTGGAATCACTCGTTCCAGGATCACCTGTCCCGGGATCACCTGTCCTGGGATCACCTGTGGATCACCTTTCCCAGGATCACCTGTCCCAGCATCACCTTTCCCAGGATCACCTGTCCTGGGATCACCTGTCCCGGGATCACCTGTCCTGGGATCACCTGTGGATCACCTTTCCCAGAATCACCTGTCCCAGGATCATTTATCCCAGCATCACCCGTCCCAGCATCACCCGTCCCAGGATCACCTGTCCCAGGCCAAACCCCACCCGGAAAATCAGAGCCTGGAGCAGGAGGAGAGCGAAGCCGAACTCTTGAAACACACGGACTCGGGAAGAAGGGGGGGGAATAAGGAAAGGTGGGGCAGTTTTTGGGGGGCCAGAGGGTCCCCCCGGGCAGTGCCGGTG
>NW_020917365.1:0-498 GCF_003984885.1 Neopelma chrysocephalum | reverse complement strand
ACCTGAGCTCCCCCATCCCATCCCAGCATCCTCATCCTGCGCCAGCACCCCCATCCCATCCCAGCCCCCCAAACCCAATCCAACCTGGCCATCCCATCCCACCCCACCCCATCACCCCCCTCCCATCCCAGCATCCCCATCCCACCCTGGCTATGCCATCCTGCCCCAGCCCCCCTATCCCACCCCGGCTGCATCATCCCACCCTGACTCCCTCCCCATCCTTTCCTCTCTCAGCTCCTCATCTTGCCCCACCACCTTCAACCCCCACCACCCTCATCTCCCCCCACCACCCTTGCCTCACGCCCCCAGCCTTGCCTCCCGGCCCCATCCCCATCTCCCCTCTGAGCCTTGCCTCCCCCACACCCCCATCTCCCCCCAGCACCCTCACCCAGCCAGCTGAGGGGTTGGCTGCACAGCCAGGAAGACTTTAATTCCCCCCTGGGGCGGGGCCTTTGTGCCCCTCCGTTTGCAAAGCCCCTTCCCAGCACAGCCAGCGCC
>NW_020917364.1:0-552 GCF_003984885.1 Neopelma chrysocephalum | reverse complement strand
CCCGCCCGTGGTGATGGAATGGGCGCTTTCCTTTTCCCCAGGATCCTCCCACCTTCTCGGGAGCAGCCGCGGGGACTTTATCCCTCATTCCCGAGACATTCCCTCCCGCCGCCCTCCCTCCCCCTCCCCCTCCTCGTTCCCGGGGCTGCCTCCCCGTTCCCGGGGCTCTCTCTCCATTCCCGGGGCTCCCTCCCCCTCCCCGGGGCTCCCTCCCGGTTCCCGGAGCTCCCTCCCCATTCCCGGGGCTCTCTCCCTGTTCCCGGGGCTCTCTCCCGTTTCCCGGGGCTCCCTCCCGGTTCCCGGAGCTCCCTCCCCGTTCCCGGGGCTCTCTTTCCATTCCCGGGGCTCCCTCCCCGTTCCCAGGGCTCTCTCCCCGTTCCCGGGGCTCCGTCCCCGTTCCCGGGGCTCCCTCCCGGTTCCCGATCCTGGGGGGTGGGAATTGCAGGGGAAAACAGCCACAAATGGGTTGTTTTTCCAGGAAAATTGCTGCTCCAGCCTCCAGTGGACACCTCTCCAGGCAGAACGGGAATGCTGCCCCTGCTCCTGACTCCA
>NW_020917363.1:0-1136 GCF_003984885.1 Neopelma chrysocephalum | reverse complement strand
CCGGGATAAACCCCCTCCTGCCGCCCCTTTTCCCGGGATAAATCCCGACTTGTCACCCCTTTTCCCGGGATAAATCCCTTTTCCCGGGATAAATCCCGTCTTTTCCCGGGATAAACCCCGTCCTGCCGCCCCTTTTCCCGGTTATTTCCCTCAATTTTAGGCTTAAATGTCACCTTTTCCTACATTTTCCCCCCTTTTAAACCCAAATTCAGGCTTAAATTTGATCTTTTCCTACATTTTTCTGCCTTTTAAACCCAACTTCAGGCTTAAATTTCACCTTTTCCCACATTTTCCCCCTTTAAACCCAACTTCAGGCTTAAAATTCCCCTTTTCCTACATTTTTACCCCCTTTAAACCCAACCTTAGGCTTAAATTCGACCTTTTTCTCTCTTTTCTCCCCCTTTAAACCCAAATTTATCCTAAATTTCATCTGTTTCTCTGTTTTCTCCCCCTTTAAACCCAACTTTAGGCTTAAATTTAATCTGTTTCTCTTTTTTACCCCCCTTTAAACCCAACTTTCCGCTTAATTTTTACCTTTTCCTACATTTTTCTCCCCTTTTAAACCCAACTTTAGGCTTAAATTGACATTTTCCCACATCCCCATCCCTTTTAAACCCAACTTTAGGCTTAAATTTGACTTTTTCCTCCATTTTCTCCCCTTTTAAACCCAACTTTAGGCTTAAATTTCACCTTTTCCCACATTTTTCCCCCTTTTAAACCCAACTTTTGGCTTAAATTTGATCTTTTCCTACATTTTCTCCCCTTTTAAACCCAACTTCAGGCTTAAATTTCACCTTTTCCTACATTTTTTCCCCTTTTAAACCCAACTTTTGGCTTAAATTTGATCTATTTTTCCATTTTCTCCCCCTTTAAACCCAACTTTAGGCTGGAAAAAGGTCGATTTTCCCTTAATTCCCTTGAAAATCCAAGTTTTCCCAAAGCTGGGAAGGACAGGAGGGAATTTTTCCCAGTTTTTGGAGCAGTTGAGCAGATTTTGGGATCAACTTCCCTTTTCCTGTCCTTTCCCAACTTTCAGAAAATCCTGGATTTTTAAGAGAATTAAGGGGAAATTGACCCTTTCCCAGCCTTGGGAACGGGAGGGATTTTTCCAGAGGGAAAGGGAAGTTGATCCCAAA
>NW_020917362.1:0-321 GCF_003984885.1 Neopelma chrysocephalum | reverse complement strand
TGGGGGAGTTGAGGAGGGTTTTGGGGACTCAGGACAGTCTGGGGGGGTTCGGGGGGATCTGAGGGGCTCCAGGAGGGTTTCGGGGGTTCAGGAGGGTTTTGGGGGTTCAGGGCAGTCTGGGGGGGCTCAGGGGAATCTGTGGGGGCTCAGGGGGATCTGGGGATTTCAGGAGGGTTTTGGGGGTTCAGGGCAGTCTGGGGGGGCTCATGGTGGTCCAGGGGGTTCAGGAGGGTTTAGGGGGTTCAGGGCAGTCCGGAGGAGCTCAGGGGGATCTGGGGGGGTTCAGGAGGGTTTTGGGTGCTCAGTGCAGTCCAGAGGGAT
>NW_020917361.1:0-347 GCF_003984885.1 Neopelma chrysocephalum | reverse complement strand
GGGGCTCCGGGAGCCCCAGGAACTGCACGGGGCGGTGTCGGGGGGGGCCCACGCGTGTCCCGTGATTGCCCGGGGGGAGCTGCGGGAGTCCCGGCCGTGGAGGGGCGGAGGGTCCCCCGGGGGGGGTCTCCTGAGCCTCACGGGGCGGGGTGGGGGGTGTATCACGCGTGTCCCGGAGGGGCGGGGAGGGGGTCCCGGGACGTCCCGGCCGCGCTCAGGGCGTGGCCCCCCCATCCCCCCCCCGCTCCGACCGCGCCCGGGGAGGCCCCGCTGGGGGCGGGGCCCCGGAGGCCCCCCCCCCCCCCCCCTCTCCCGCGCCCATCCCCGCCCCGTCCGGGTTCGGGGGA
>NW_020917360.1:0-402 GCF_003984885.1 Neopelma chrysocephalum | reverse complement strand
AGATTGCTCCCACCCAGCGCAGGGGCAGGTACGAAGCATCCCCATCCGTCAGCTCCACAGGATACCCCAAAACCATCAGCTCTGCTGCCATTTGGGGCAGTTTGACAACGTTTTCATTCTTTGAGCTTGTTGGTTCCAGAGCTTCATAGATCTGCCCTACCTCTCTCAACAGATGCTCCAGGCCAACGGATGAATCGTTGATTTCATCAGAGAGGGCCTCCAACCTACTCAGCAACTCAGGGTTTGGATTGGTTTTTTCCTTGCTTTTCTTTTTTTCCAGGATTTCAGACCATAACTTGTGATAGTCTCTCCTGAGTTCCTCAAGGCGACCGGAGGACAGGTTGTCCATAAAGATCTTCATCCACTGCAGGAAGTATTTCTTGGTATCTGCTGACTGTGACT
>NW_020917359.1:0-333 GCF_003984885.1 Neopelma chrysocephalum | reverse complement strand
GTCCCCTCCCCATTTTTAGGGTCCTCAATGTCCCCCCTCCCCATTTTTAGGGTCCCCAAATCCCCTCTCCCCATTTTTAGGGTCCCCAATGTCCCCCCTCCCCAATTTTAGGGGTCCCCTCCCCATTTTTAGGGTCCTCAATGTCCCCCCTCCCCATTTTAGGGGTCCCCATCTCCCCCCTCCTCATTTTTGGGGTCCCACTCCCCATTTTTGGGGTCCCCCCCTCCCCCCCATCCAAGGGTCACCGTGGGGTCACCACCAGGGGCACTTTATTGGGGGGGGGGGGGGGGAGCAACTGGGGACAACTGGGGACATCCGGGGGGCACCGTGTGA
>NW_020917358.1:0-444 GCF_003984885.1 Neopelma chrysocephalum | reverse complement strand
ATGGGGGGGTCCTGGGGGGATTTAGAAAGATTTTGGGGGGGATATGAGGAGGTTTGGGGGGGATTTGGGGAGTTTGGGGGGTCACAGGAAGATTTTAGGGGGATTTGTGGGATCGTAGAAGGATCTTAGGGGGGTTTGGGGAGTTTGGGGGGGGTCACAGGAGGATTTTGGGGGGATTGGTGAGTTTGGAGGGGTCACAGAAGGATTTTGGGGTGATTTGGGGACTTTGGGGGATCACAGAAGGATTTTGGGAGCATTTATGAGGTCGCAGAAGGTTTAGGGGGTCCAGGGATGGATTTGGGGATCCCAGGGGTGTTTGGGGTGGGTTTTGGGGTCCCTGACCCCCCCTGGGCAGGTGCCAAGGCCAAGGTGAGCTCCAGTGAGGATGAGGACGAGTACACCAGGGGGTCAAAGGTCACCAAGGGGTCAAAGGTCACCAAAGGT
>NW_020917357.1:0-644 GCF_003984885.1 Neopelma chrysocephalum | reverse complement strand
AGCAGCCCCGAGGAGCTGCGCTCGCCTGGGGGGAACACGGGGGGGACCCCACGCTCAGAGGGGAACCCCGAGGGGAGGGGAGACCCCCCCGTGGGGAGGGGAGACCCCATAGGAAAGAGGAGACTCCATGGGAAAGGGGAGATCCCCCAAGGAAGAGGAGATCCCCTGGGAAAGGGGAGACCCCATAGGAACTGGGAAACCCCATGGAAAAGGGGAGATCCCCCAAGGAAGGGGAGACCCCACGGGAAAGAGGAGACCCCATGGGAAATGGGAGACCCCATAGGAAAGGGGAGACCCCATGGGAAAGGGGAGATCCCCCAAGGAAGGGGAGATCCCCCCCAAAAACTTACTCTTTCCTGAGAAGACCTTGACCGAGGAGGGACGTTTGACCCCCAACTCATCGCAGATCTGGGGGGGCAAAAAAGGGGGCAGGGGGGATGGGGGGGGGGAAGGAGGAGGAGGAGGAGGAAGAGAAGGAAAACAGAAGGAGCAAAGGAAGAGAAGGAAAATGGATGAAGAAAGGAAACAAAGAGGAAGAGGAGGAAGAAAAGGAGGAAAAGAGGAAGGAGCAGAAGGATGACATGGAGGAGGAAAAGAGAAAGAAATGGAAGGGGAAGAAGAAGAGACAGATGAAGACAAGGATG
>NW_020917356.1:0-314 GCF_003984885.1 Neopelma chrysocephalum | reverse complement strand
TACCAACACAAAAGATGAAGACATCAGACACTACATTATCAGAAGCACTGCACTTCCATACTATGGGTAGAGGGAATAATTTGGCATTGCTTCTACCTCTTGTGTGAGAAAGAGAAAGACAGGGGAAAAGTAAAAAAAAAAAAAAAAAATTGAAGAAAAACATGTCAAGTGACATCCAGAAAAGAGAATGGTGTGAATACTCTTGAAATGATAAAGTTTCCCTCTGAAAAAATCAGTTGCCAGTGTAACTGGGTGCATTCAGTAGGGACTGGGAATCAGTTTAAAACTCACCACCAGGTTTCCTATCACCAGGA
>NW_020917355.1:0-304 GCF_003984885.1 Neopelma chrysocephalum | reverse complement strand
CACATTTCCCACCATTTTCCCCTCACATTTCCCACCATTTTCCCCTCACATTTCCCTCCATTTTTCCCCTCACATTACCCACCATTTCCCCCTCACATTTCCCGCCATTTTCCCCTCTTTCCCCCCCCTTGTGTTGAAGCACCAACGGCCTCATCCTGGGGCCATTTTAGGGCCTGTCGGGTGTGTCAGGGTGACCCTTGAAGGGTGTCCCATGTTTTTTGGGGGTGTTCCCCCATTTTTTGTGGTGTTTCCCCCGTTTTTTGGGGGCTCCCCTGACCCCATTTCCCCCGCAGCGTGTCGAAGC
>NW_020917354.1:0-435 GCF_003984885.1 Neopelma chrysocephalum | reverse complement strand
AGGACAGGAGAGGTTAATTAGAGCCCAGGCTCCAATCCCAGGGCGCCTCTTGAAGAAGACCTTGAAACCAAACTGCTTTCCTATTGGGGGGTTAAATTCAGTCCCCATCGTGTAGTAGTGAAAGAAGTTGCCAGTGAATTTGCCAGAAAGCATACAAAATAGAAGAGTTCACAGTTATACACAAATACAGGTAATTACTGTTCTGACTACACATTCCAGATTAATTTGGTGCAGTGATATTAAAAAACATAAACCCACATAACGCTGTGCAAGATGACACAGATTGACCAAGTGAAGTCCTACATTAACAGAGATAAATTCGAGAAGGTCAGCAGTGCACTGTTTTACTCCTGCTAACACTTGTGGACAGTCTGACACTGACTTTATTTACAGGATGGACGTCCCTGTGCCCCTGGGGCTGCCAGTGCCATGGTG
>NW_020917352.1:0-1010 GCF_003984885.1 Neopelma chrysocephalum | reverse complement strand
AACATTGGCCCAGAGGACATCCTGCCCCAGATGGAGAACTGCAATTGGCAAGAAGAAAAAAGTCACCCCCCTCCATTCTTCAAGAAATGTTTAGACCTCTTTCCTAAAAGCATCCAGGACTCGGGTCACCCAATTTTCTCTCGGGCAAGGGTTTGCAGGGGCTGCTTGGCAAAGGGAAGCCCTGGGGCCCCAGTGCATGTGGTTGGGGCTGTGTCGTTGTCGGGACGGACACCACACTGGGGTTTCATGCAGAAAAGCCCTTATTTCATACAAACATGGCCAATTTATAGTCTCCCCAGCCAGTGTCTTTCACCACCCTTGGTGCCCTTACTACATACACATGTTAAGACTGGCTGCTCTAGAGCTTCTGCAACTCAGGGTCACTCGGCAAACAGTCCAGGCTCTCTGGCTATCACAGCTGCCCCACAGCTCCGTCCTCCCTGTCCACCTTCTCATCTTCGTTGTTTACATTCCTTCACAACTTCACAGCTGCAACCACTCAAATTCAAGGCCCAAGCTGTCCACAGCTCAATTGCCTCCCACAGGGAAGGGACCTGGGGGGGTACAAGAGCTGGGGCTGGGGGCTGCTCTTTGTGCCCCTTCCATGGGCTTTGTCCCCAGATTTCAGCCTCAGGCCCAGCAAGGACAAAAAGGTGCCCATGGGGGTCACCGGGCTCGTCCCGGGGCTGCTCCTCACCATCACTGCCCTGGGGGGAGTGGCTGAGGCTGGAGGAGCCACCCCAGAGCCTCCCCCTGCACAAACCCCCTGCAAGGAGTCACCCCCACACATATGGTAAAGTTTAATTAACATTATCATATTAGATCAATGTTTTGTGTAGCAATAATAATAGATAGGATTGTATTTCCAACCTGCTTTTAACCAGCAGCAAAGCACAAGGATGGAAGGACGGGATCTGCTTGGAATTTGTAGGGGGCTCGTTAATTTTGGGGGGGTTCTGGCAATTTTTTGGGGTGTTTCTGGCAGCTTTTTGGGTCTCAGCGCTGCTCCC
>NW_020917351.1:0-630 GCF_003984885.1 Neopelma chrysocephalum | reverse complement strand
TACTTTGCTATGGACATTCTTGACCTGCTGAAAGAAAACCAGAAAGGGAGCAGGATTCTGTAAGTAATAATGTACTGGTATGGCAGGAGAGCTCCATCATAGCTAAGGTGAAAATCCAGAGCCCTGTTCCAAAAAAACAGCTTGGCAGGACAGAGTAGTAATGCCCTACTCAGAGGCAAAGATCTCTCTGGCATGATTTGCCTGAGCTGAGCAGCTGTGATGGCAGGAGATGGGGCATTGGGGGTGCTTTGAGGCAGGATGGTGAAGCTGTCCTGAAAGCTCCAATCCCCAGTTGATATAAACCCTGGCTGCTCCACAGTGGCAGAGACAAGGACCCCTCCGACAGGGAGGGGACATCAGGCAAGCAGTTTTTTAACATGCAGGAAAGAAACGGGACAGGAGAGAGAAATTCAGGACTGCTTTTCTGTTACCATAATTAACATCCTCTTGTTATTTATTTCTACCACCTAAGGAGTCTTTCTGCTGTGCCTTTTGCAACCGGTCTTGTCTATCTCGTATTGTCCTTTTTAGCCACCAACGCGCTTGTAGCAAATGTCGGTAGAGCCCTCCCCAAATCTTCGCAAAGCCCAGCCATGATGGTTATTTATTTCAGGGAGAAAAGTCTGCCTG
>NW_020917350.1:0-623 GCF_003984885.1 Neopelma chrysocephalum | reverse complement strand
AACAAAGCCCCAGCAAGTGCCTCTGACACACAGCCCACGGCCTGAGCTCAGAGAAACCAACAGTGCCCTTGCTGGGTTTGGTGGGAATTGGTGTCTGAGTCTCTGGGTTCATGTCCTAGTTAGAGCAGCCGGGACCAGTTCATCACTGTGTGGGTGTAACCCAACCTGTCTATTGTACACCCTCTATGTCATTTCCCAGGAACTGTTAACAAGAGACCATTTGCAGCAGCTGCCCAGAGCACACCTGACCCCTCAGGCTGTAGTTAGGGGTGATGTTAACTCCCCTCCAGGGAGTCATTAGCACCACCACACCCAGCCTGAGAGATCATATCTGCTAACGGGCCACCAAGGATTCAAAAAATATCTCAAGACTAACAATCACCAACTGTGGAACTCCCTGCCATGGGGGAGGTACTGGGCATTCCCACTGGAACCTGAGGGTATATAATCTTGGGGTCTTGGGACTTCTGGCCCACTCCTGGGATCCAGAGGAGGACCAGAACCTCGACCAGACTGCGACCACCACTCTCACCAACAGGTTTTCCTCCCCTTTTCCTTTGGACTCAGAGGGACCACGTGGGGCTCAGCACGGGGGCCAACAAACACCATTCTGTTGGTGTCTC
>NW_020917349.1:0-4561 GCF_003984885.1 Neopelma chrysocephalum | reverse complement strand
GGCAGGGAAAGGTGAGACAAGCTGGGCCTCACCTGCCTGTGGGTCCTTTTCTGTTTTGCCCCTCTGTTTTCCCCCCTCCCTCCCCTGGTAACGAGGATAGATTGAAGAACACAGACACCAACTTAAAGAATAAGTGTATGAGTTTACTTTAGTGCAAGACAGTAAAGAATTCCAAAAGAAGCAGTGGCTTATGAAAGGATACACTTAGCAATGCATCTAATCATTACTACAGAGAAAGTCTTGTAGTGATTGAGAGAGAGATACATCACCAGTTCTCTTAAGTCTTGGTGCGACGGAGAAATGTCCGCGATGTCCCTCACACTCGCGTGATGCCCAGTGCAGAATGCCCAACAGACCATTGACTTGTGCGCTGCAAACTTAACTTCAGTCTTAAGTTCAAACCAAAAAGGGGCAGTATCCCAAGGAGGAGACTCCAAGTTAACAAGCTCCAATCAGCCACAGTAACGGAAAGATTCCAGGCAAACCTTCCAACTAGGCTCGAAAACCATTCCATAGATTCTACAGATTCCTCTCCTGAAACAATTTGGCACCATATTAAAAACAGCATCCTGCAGTCCTCTGAAGAAACCTTAGGGTTCTCCTTCAAGAAGAACAAGGACTCGTTTGATGAAAACAATCAAGAGATCCAGGAATTGTTGAGGAAGAAGAGAACTGCCCACCAAGCACATCTTGCTCAGCCTTCCTGTCACATAAGAAAAACAACCTTTCGTCTCGCATGCAGCAAACTCCAACAGCAACTCCGTGACATCCAGAACAAGTGGTGGACCGATCCAGCTGAGAAAACTCAATTATGCGCAGATACAGGGGATCACAGAGGATTCTATGAGGCCTTGAAAACAGCATACGGACCTACATACCAGGTCCAAAGCCCCCTGCTCAGTGCAGATGGTCAAACGCTTCTGACAGATAAAACCTCCATTCTGAATCGTTGGTCTGACCATTTTCAGGCTCTTTTCAGTACCAACCGTGCAGTTCAAGACTCAGCAATTCAGTCCATCACACAACAACCGGTGAAATACGAATTGGATACTGCCCCCACTTTAGGAGAAACCCTCAAGGCCATACAGCAGGTGAAAATCGGCAAGGCAGCTGGGGTTGATGGAATTCCACCTGAAATCTGGAAACATGGGGGCCTTGCTCTCCATGCTAAATTTCATGAGTTTGTGGTGTGCTGTTGGGAACTAGGCCAACTACCATCAGACCTTCGTGATGCAGTCATCATCACCTTGTATAAGAAAAAAGGAGTTAAATCAGACTGTTCAAATTACTGTGGTATTACTCTGCTCTCCATTGCTGGCAAAATCCTGGCAAGAATACTTTTGAACAGATTAATATCTGCTAGAGCAGAAGGAATTCTACCTGAAAGCCAATGTGGTTTCAGAGCCAACAGGAGCACCACAGACGTGGTATTTGTTCTCAGACAACTGCAAGAGAAGTGTAGGGAACAGAACAAAGGTCTCTATGTAACCTTTGTTGATCTCACCAAGGCTTTCGATACTGTGAGCAGAAAAGGTCTGTGGCAGATTTTGGAACGTTTAGGTTGTTCCCCCAAATTCCTTAAAATGATCATCTCACTCCATGAGGATCAGCACGGCCAAGTCAGATGTGGTGATGCACTTTCTGAGCCCTTTCTAATCTCCAATGGTGTGAAACAAGGCTGCATTCTTGCACCAACCCTATTCACAGTCTTTTTCAGCAGGATGCTCCAAAGGGCCACGGCAGACCTCGATGATCAGGACGGTATCTATATTCGATACTGTACTGATGGAAGCCTTTTCAACCTAAGGCAACTGAAGGCCCACACCAAGACCTTAAACCATCTTGTCCGGGAGCTGCTTTACGCTGATGATGCTGCCCTTATCGCTCACACAGAAGCAGCTTTTCAGCGTTTAACATCCTGCTTTGCTGAGGCTGCTGAGCTCTTTGGGCTGGAAGTCAGCTTGAAGAAGACAGAAGTTCTCTATCAACCTGCACCTCAGGAAGTCTTCCATCATCCCCATATCACCATTGGAGAATCAGAGCTCAAATCAGTCCAGCAGTTTAATTACCTGGGCAGCCTCATCTCCTCGGACGGTGAGATTGATGGAGAGATAGACAACAGGTTAGCAAAGGCATAGAGAGCTTTTGGAAAACTCCATTTAAGAGTCTGGCGTAATAAACACTTGAAGAAAAGTACCAAGATCAATGTTTACAGAGCCATTGTGCTGTCTACTCTCTTACATGGTTCCAAATCATGGGTCATCTACCGCCACCACCTGCGACTCCCAGAACGCTTCCATCAACGCTGCCTCCGTACAATCCTAAACATCCACTGGTCAGATTATGTGACCAATACATCTGTTCTAGAACAGGCAGCAGTCACAAGTATTGAGGCCATGTTGCTGAGAACACAGCTGTGTTGGGCAGGGCACGTCTCCAGGATGAAGGATCACTGCCTCCCCAAGATCGTGTTCTATGGTGAACTTGCCACCGGTTGCCGCAAGAGAGGAGCCCCGAAGGGGAGATACAAGGACTCCCTGAAACAACAACTCAGCCTCGGCCATATTGATCATCATAACTGGTCTACTCTGGCCTCAAATCGGGAGGCCTGGAGACACTCCATCTATAATGCTGCCGCTTCCTTTGAGAACGCACGCAGGATCACTCTCGAGGAGAAAAGACAGCGCAGAAAGAACCGTGTCTTGCAGAATATACCACCTAAGGAGTCTTTCTGCTGTGCCTTTTGCAATCTATCTATTGCAATATATCTATTTTGCAATGTCTATCTCGCATTGGCCTTATTAGCCACCAGCGTGTTTGTAACAAATGTGGATAAAGCCTTTCCCAAATCTTCGTTCGCGAAGCCCGGCCATGGTGGTCTGGGTACATCACCAGTTCCCCTAAGTAATCGTCATCATCCAGGCCGCCCTTCAGCTGGGGAGCCCCGTGGCAGCAAAGGCCTGGAGAAGCCTTTCCCGGTAACTGGGAAATCCTGTGCAGTGAGTCCACTCGTAGGTGGGGCCTCCATCCTCTCCATGAGAGGGTCCAGCTTATACAGTGTTAAACAAACCAGCTGACGTCACTCGATTGGGGCAGAAAAACAATCTGCCTTTCTACCTCCATTGGTGTTCCCCTTCAGCCTGGCCAGGGCCCAGAGGGAGACCAAGGGAGTAGATTTGGAGCATTTACTATTAAATGCTTCATGGCCTTGACTGGTCACTAAATACAGAACTTATCACTACATTGAAATCAAATAGGAACCAGCTGCAACCATGTGAGGCCCTACTATTTTTCCTGACCTTGGCTGGAAAGAAAAGGCATATTTATAACACATACAGGCCTTACTAATTATTGATAACATGCTGAGCTAACAAGCATAAATGTGTGTTCTTTAGGCAGTGCTAAGCCTTATGTAGCATCTTGGATAATAAGCAGATATAGGGCGAAATACAATACTTGGTAGGAGAGCTCATCTTTTAGGTTAACTTTGGCTCAGGGCCGGATCTTCAGGCCCCAGCATTGCAGGTTCTTGCAGCAGCTGCAGGAGCAAAACTCTGGCAGTGAGCAGCCCAGAACAGTCCAGGGAAACCCCTTGACTTCCTGATGGCTCAGGCCATTGTGGCCTTAGAATGAAGCCTGTGGCCCCCTTTTCAAAGCTGAAGCCATATTCAATTGAGCTACAGAAAGCACCAATGAGAGGTTGAAAAGGGAGGACAATGTGCTCTGAGTTTCTTGTTCCCTCCCTGCTAAAGGACAGAGGGCAAAGGGAAAACCATTTCCAGATGATTTTACCTCCATCACCAAATTGAATTCCTGTGAGCTGAGGATTTCTGAGGGGGAGTGAGGAAGGAAAATATACACCCAGAGGAGAACCCTGAGAAGAGACCCTCTGGCAGGGAGCTTAAATCAGAGCCTTTGGGCATCCTTGAGTCAGAGAGCTGGTCTGCCTCTCAAGGAGGAAACATCAGTGTTATGGTTCCAAAGCCAGGGCGTGGAGCTTTGTGATGAATATTCACCCCATCCCCTCATCCTGTGGGGCAAGTTTTTGATAACCTGTTTGCTACGGTTTGTTTTAATTTTTTCTCTTCCCCTGCGTGGTCCAGAGGGCAGAGAAGCCTCCTGCCATTTTGTCTTTGTCTGGGGAAAACCATGTGGCAGCTGCCATTTGGGGCTTTTCTGTCCTGGGTTGGGGGGACTAGGAAACGATTTCCACCTTTTTGGTCTAAACCATTTTCCCTTGTTTCTTTGGAGTTTCTGCTATTTACTTTTTAAATTGTTATTTTTGTACTTTTATCTCTTCATTATATGGAAAGGACCTAGTATAATATGCCCCTTCACTGTTGGAGGGGGTAGGGAGAGGTTGAAACAAAGGGGAGTGACTTGTTGAGAATCTCAGTCCACCAGTAACTGTGCAAAGCCATCACAGTCAGTGACCCAGGATCATTGTTCTTTCTTCACAGACAGGAACATGAAGAAAATGGCGAAGGCCCAGGAATCCAAGATGGACAAGGAATTCCAGAAGCTCCGCCAAAGAATTCAAACTCTGGAACAAGAATTACAC
>NW_020917348.1:0-1543 GCF_003984885.1 Neopelma chrysocephalum | reverse complement strand
CATCTGCACCACTGTCCCCAAAGCCATGCACAATTCCCTCTGGGACACCACAACCATCTCCTACCATGGATGTGCTGCACAGGCCTTTTTCTTTCTGTTCTTCTTTTCATCAGAGTATTATCTGCTCACCATCATGTGCAACGACCGCTACGTTGCCATCTGCAAACCCCTGCACTACGGGACCCTCCTGGGCAGCAGAGCTTGTGCCCACATGGCAGCAGCTGCCTGGGCCACTGGGTTTCTCAATGCTCTGCTGCTCACAGCCAATACATTTTCCCTGCCCCTGGCAATGCCCTGGGCCAGTTCTTCTGTGAAATCCCACACATCCTCAAGCTCTCCTGCTCACACTCAGGCTACTGCAGGGAAATTGGGCTCATTGTGGTTAGTGCCTGTTTACTGTTTGGTTGTTTTGTTTTCATTGTTTTCTCCTATGTGCAGATCTTCAGGGCTGTGCTGAGGATCCCCTCTGAGCAGGGACAGCACAAAGCCTTTTCCACCTGCCTCCCTCACCTGGTTGTGGTCTCTATTGTTATCAGCACTGCAACATTTTCCCACCTGAAGCCTCCCTTCTTCTCCTCCCCATTCCTGGATCTGGTACTGTCAGTTCTGTACTCAGTGCTGTCTCCAGCACTGAACCCCTTCATCTACAGCCTCAGGAATCAGCAGATCAAGGATGCCCTGAGGAAAATGATGACTGGATGCTTTTCAGGAGCAATAAAATGCCCGTATTCTGGTGTGTAGCATTCAGAATGGGACTCCTTCATGGCCCAGCCTTCCTGCTCAGGTTTTTCGTGGAGGTCATCAGGTTCTTCTTGCAGTAATTTTCTATGCAATTAAATATTATTATGCATCTGCTTTCTAATTTAGTGTCTACCCATTGAATTTGACCCAGAGATGTATAAATGATGAATTGTGCTCTCTGAGTATTTAAACAAAATAAAGGACCCTGCACTGCCTTCTTTGTCTAAGATTCTTCTTCTCAGATGTTCCCAAAGGACAGCACACTGCAAGATAGGGTGTATTTGCAAACGGGAAGGGAACAATAATCCCAGCCCAGCAGCACTGCCAGGGAGCAGCAGGGCTTGGTCTTTGCAGAGCTGCTCTCTTGCCACTTCCACACTGTCCTCCTGAGCCCCTTTCTCGCTGTGAGGCCTGAGTGCTCTCTGAGCATGGTCCTGGGGGCTGGAAGCCCTTGGAGCACAGGCAGGGACAGGCCCTGGGAACTTGTGAAGCAGAGCTGGGCTCCCTTACAGCATCTCCAGGATGCTGTGGGATCTTCTGAGGGCAGGGCATGGACTGGGTCACTCCTTCTGTGACCTTGCTCCATGGCTGGAACTCTCCTGCAGTGACACCATGACAATCCTGCTCTCTGCTTTCCAGGTTCCATTTTCAGATCCAGTCTTCCCCTCCTGTTCACAGGGACATCCTGTGAGTGCTTCAGAGCTGCCATCCTGGGGCAGCTCCTGCCCAGCGTGGGCAGGCACAAGGTCTCTCCCCCTGCTCCTCTCACCTCCCCAGGGCCACTGTTTTCTGCAGCCTCCTC
>NW_020917347.1:0-3071 GCF_003984885.1 Neopelma chrysocephalum | reverse complement strand
TTGGGAGGGTTGGCTTGTTGGATGTGTGTCAGGGAGGGCTGAAGAAATAAGGAGATCCCAGGAGAGGTGTGATGTCATCAGTGAGGTGATTTTGTGGCCCTCGTGTGCTGTGGTTTGTGGATGTGTTGTGGATTGTGGATCCTCTTGTTCTGTGTGACTGGATGTCCATCAGTCATTGTGTTGCACCCAGGAATGCTCAGGGAGCCATCTGATGTCCCAGGGAGGCCACTCTCTATCAGCTTGCCAAGGTCATTCTTCCTAGGAATGCTTCCCGATGGATGAAGGGGAGCTTCTACTGTTGTATCTTGTATGGGGTCAAGAGAGAGGATCTGGAAAAGCAGAGGCTGCTCAGACTGAACTTGTTCAATCGCTTTGTTGCATTTGGATTTCTGATATTTACAGAACAATGTTTTCTTTCATTTAATCTGCATTTTGTGGCCTGATTAAGAAATGCAATAAACAAACCCCCAACTGGACTTGATCCCTTTTTGCTCAGAGTGGTCTGGGATTTCCATTCCCTTCTTCCACATTCAAACCATGAGGTTCCATAACTTGTAACCTGTCAGTCTCAGCATTGTGTTACTATGAGCAAAAGTCACGAATTCCTGGCAGAGAGCTGGTGTGCTCCTGTCTCCTTTTGTGTCCTGGTGCAGACATTCCTTTGTGGAACTCTGTGATCCCATGTCCTGCCCTTGAGGCCGTGTCCATCTGCCCTTGGCGGCAGCTTTTAGGTGAGTGTTGTGTTTGGGAGGATTTGCCTGCCAAGTGCGTGTCAGGCAGGGCTGGAGATGTGAGCAAAGCTTTGGCAGGTGGGTGCCATGAGTGTGGTCAGCCTGGAGCACTGGTGTGCTGTGGTTTGTGGGTGTGTTGGGAAGAGTGGAGCCTCTTCTTCCGTGTGACTGGATGTCCCTCAGTCCTTGTGGTGCACCCAGGAATGCTGAGGGAGCTGGGGGAGGTTTGGGGGGTCACTGTCCAATGGGTTGGAAAGGTCACAGTGCCTGGAAGTGCTTCCTGATGGTAAAGGAGAGCTCACTGCCCTCCTGACTTGAAGAGGAGCAAGAGGGAGGAAGTGGAGAACTGGAGGCTGGTCAGGTTGTGCTTGTTCCAGTGTTATGTTCCATTTGGATTTCTCAGGTTTACAGGACAACGTCCTCTGTCATTCCAAGTGTATTTCTTGACCTCCTTAAGGAATCCAATAAACACACCAACTGGGCCTGATCCCTTTTTGCCCAGGCTGCTCTGAGATGTCATTTCCCTTATTCTGCATTCAAGCCATGAGGTTTTATAATTTATAACTGAAAGTTGTATCATCCTTGACCTGTGAGCAAAACCACTCTAATTCCTAATGCACAGCCAGTGTGCCCCTCTCTCCTCTTCTGTCATGGTGGGGGCATTCCTTTGTGCAATTCTGTGATTCTACATCCTCCCCTTGAGGCCGTGTCTGTCCATTGCTCTCTGGAGTTCCCTGAATGGGGCTCAGAGCAAGGAGAGTGTCATTGTTGTCTCCCTACTCCCAAGCCATGGGAGGAGAGGAAAAGGCTCAACTTGCCCCAGGGGAGGTTGAGTTGCCTCTGTGGGAAAATTCCTTCCTGGGAAGGGTTGTCAATTCCTGGCACAGGCTGCCCAGGGCAGTGGTGGAGTCCCCATCCCTGGAGGGCTGTAAAAGCCGTGTAGATGTGGCACTTGGGGACATGGGTGAAGTGGTGGCTTTGGCCGTGCTGGGGGAATGGTTGGACTCAGAGATCTTTTTCATGTGGATCATAGAATCATAGGGTCTATTGAATAGGATGAGACTCATGAGGATGATAGAGTGCAATTCCCAGCCATGCACAGGACACCTCCAGAATCCCACCATGTCTCTGACAACATTTTCCAAATGCTTCTTGATCTCAGCCAGGCTTGGTGCTGTGCCCAGTGCCCTGGGGAGCCTGTTCCAGTGCTCAAGCAGCCTCTGGGTGAAAACCTTTTTGCTGATGTCCAACCTAACCCTGCCCTGACTCAGCTCCAGCCGTTTCCTGGAGTGCTGTCCCTGGTCAGGAGAGTGAAGAGATGGGTCCCTGCCCCTCCACTGCCCCTGCAGAGTGAAAGCAGATGGAATTCCTTTGGCAAGGAAGGCAGGGATTTACAGTGTGAGGGTGTCCACAGATGGTGGTGGGGTCTCTGTCCTTGGAGATCCAAAACAGAACTGGCCATGGCACTGGAAATTCTGCTTCTGCTGGTTCTGGTTGAACATGGGAGGTTGAAGCACATGGTCTGCAGAGTTCCTGTGAAACTGGATGATTTTGTGACTCTGTTTGCTGGGAGGGTTTAAGAATTGTGCTGAGGAAGAGAGTTTGTGCAGTGTGTGCTGGCCCAGAGGGACTTTGGCAGAGGCGTGTGCAGGAGAGCCTTGTTGTGTGGAAGCCTTTGGTGTAGCAGGTGAAGGGTTTGTGTCATGTTCTGGAAGAGCCCCCACCCTGTGCCAGTCTGTGTGTTAGTGCTGGTGGGGTACTTGTTAAGAAAGGTCTTGTGGCCCTTCCCCACAACTGAAGGGTCTGTTGATCTCAGGCTTTTGCCAAGTGAGGTTGTGAGAACATTGGAAGAAAAAATAACCAGGAGTCATGAGAGGCTGTGATGCATGAGAACTTTATTGAGACAAAAGAGTGAAAAGAAAGGAGCAGCAGGGGAAGGGATCTGGTCTGAGGTGCAAGTAGGGCGACCATCAGCCGAGGTCCTTCCCTTGCAGGAGATTTGTCCAGAGCCTCGAGATCCTGCTGCTCCCCTTGATGGAAGCAGCCCAGCAGAGTTGCCCGCTGGTGTGTGGCTCGTGAGAAGGTGTTTGCAGCAGAGGGGACTGGCCAGAGCCGAAGGGGTGCTGGAGAGGAGGAAGGGGGAGAAGAGGAGGAGGGAGCTGAGCCATGTTTGCAGGCAGCACAGGCTGGCCCCTTGGCTGCTTCCTTGCTTGGAATCCCTGAGAGCAGGAGCTGAAAGTGCTGAGCCCATTGGACAGCCTTGGTGTGGAGATGAATCCCTGTTCATGTGGTCACTCCGAGGTCATGGGTGGTTGGTGTTGGGGCAGTTGTTTGGGGCCT
>NW_020917346.1:0-373 GCF_003984885.1 Neopelma chrysocephalum | reverse complement strand
TTTTCTTTTTTTTTCTTTTCTTTTCTCTTTTCTTTTCTTCTCTTTTCTGGTATTTTATTTCATTTTCTTTTATTTTATTTCATTTCATTTTTTTATTTGTTTTTTTATTTTATTTTATTTTATTTCGTTTTTTATTTGTTCTTTTCTTTTTTCTTTTCTTTTTTTTTCTTTTCTTTTCTCTTTTCTTTTCTTCTCTTTTCTGGTATTTTATTTCATTTTCTTTTATTTTATTTCATTTCATTTTTTTATTTGTTTTTTTATTTTATTTTATTTTATTTCGTTTTTTATTTGTTCTTTTCTTTTCTCATTTCTTTTCTTTTCTCTTTTCTTTTCTTTCCTTTTCTTCTCTTTTCTCTTTTCTTTTCTGTTATTT
>NW_020917345.1:0-398 GCF_003984885.1 Neopelma chrysocephalum | reverse complement strand
GGGTGGTTTTGGGGTGTTTTTAGACTTATTTTTGGGGGTGTTTTGGGCTGTTTTTAGGCTGTTTTCAGGCTGTTCCTGGGGTGGGTTTGGGACCGTTTTTAGGCTATTTTTGGTGTGTTTCTGGGGGTGTTTTTCGGCTGTTTCTGGGGCTGTTTCTGGAGTGGTTTTGGAGGTGTTTTTCAGGCTGTTTCTGGGGTGGTTTTGGGGGTGTTTTCAGGCTGTTTTTAGAGTGTTTCCGGGGCTGTTTTGGGGGGTGTTTTTAGGCTATTTCTGGGGTGGTTTTGGGGCTGGTTTTGGGTCCATTTTTAGGCTGGTTTTGGTGTGTTTTTGGGAGTGTTTTGGGGTGTTTTGAGGCTGTTTTTGGGGATGTTTTAAGGCCGTTTTCCGGCTGGTTTTGG
>NW_020917344.1:0-355 GCF_003984885.1 Neopelma chrysocephalum | reverse complement strand
TTGGAGTGTTGCTTTCTAGGCCTACTCTCCTACTAAGCCTTAGCCATCCTACTACTAAATTTAAATTGCTCTGTAACATGTCCCCCCTTTTGAGCATTATTCAGGCTTTGTCTGCAAGGATGCTCAAATATAGCAATCTTCAGGCTGCAGTTTCCTGATAGGCAGGAGGTGGTCCATCTTGTGGTGAGATTACTTCTTTTCTTGTTATAGCTTTCATGATGTGTCTCGTATGTTGACCTTCTTTTACAATCATTCCTAAAAGACACTTATAAACAGTTATGGCTATGACAATAATTATTACAATCAATATTCCGTACTGGATAACAGAAGATATCCATCCTGACACATGAAGACC
>NW_020917343.1:0-2659 GCF_003984885.1 Neopelma chrysocephalum | reverse complement strand
AGGGTTGGACTGGATGATCCTTGTGGGTCCCTTCCAGCTCAGCACATTCTGTGATTCTGTGATCCTTTGAAATGCACAGTCCTTGGTAGGTGTGCAAGAACAGAGGTTACAGCTCCCCATAGGTCCCTTCCTGAGCTCACAGTGCCAACAGTGCTCAGCCTGGTGAATCCTGGGCTGTGCTGTGCCAGTACCAGCCCTGCCAGAGAGCTGTGCCACCACTGCTGCTCAGGAGATGAGGAAGTGCTGCAGAACTGAGCCCTCTCCTGCTGAATTAATCAGAGACATCAGCAGAATTTTAAGATGTTGCACTGACTGTAAAAAGGTGTGGTTCTTTCCAGCAAAGAGAATTTAGAACCCAAGAGAAATGGCATTGCTGGGTGATGTTTCCATCCCTGTTGCATGTGCAAGGGGAGATGTAGCTCCTCTGTATTCCCCTGCAAACACCTCTGCAAACAGTGCTCACAATGGATGGGGGATCAGAGGGGCAGGAAGTGGCTACAGTGTGGGGATGAGGAAAATGGGGACTAATAATGAATTTCAAAGGTAATCCCAGAAGCCACAGTTCATTTTCCAGGGGTCATCTCCAGTTGCCAAGAACACAGATCTGGACTGGAGTGAGTAGGAATGCTGGGAACACAGCAGTGCACAACCTCAGCTGCCTGGCAGGGAATGGGAGACCTTTATTTACTCCCTGATAATTGATTATGTCCTGCATCCTCCATAGGAGCCAACAAACAGCACAAACAAAGAGGAGAGAGAGCAGAGAAAAGCATGGCTCAAATATATTGCAGGAGTTAAAAACTGCTAAGAACCTTGGGCTGAACTGGTCCCGGAATATAAATTGCACAAGATATTTCTCCTTAGTGGAGTCCCTCAGTTCTCTGATCTCCCCCTCAAACTACATTATGCAAAAGACATCTGAAATTAGCTTTGGTCATTTCAGTTTATCACTTGTGTTGCTGAATGATGGGCAGTGGATTTCAAGGTGACTTCTCATTTGCCAAAATCATTACAGCCTGTTCCTGACTGACTGGATAGAACAGGCACGGGGAAGATGAACTGATTCTTCACCAGCCCATCAGATAAATGTGTGGCACTTAATTTCACACACCTCATGCAAGCAGTCAATTAATGCTCCTGCTCTGGCACTGAGTACAAATTCCATACACAGGACTGGGTTTATTGCAGCATGTCCAAACTTCCATGAAAATGGAGATCAGATACAGGTTCTGCCTGAGAAATCTGCAAAGAGATGTTACCCCAGGGTCCTCACCACACAAGCACAAAGAGGAGTAGGGACATAGTTTTGATGCTGATACAGTCTCTGTTTACTGGATAAAATCTAATCAATTGTTTCCAGCCCCCTGATGAATATGATGCACTCCCTAATCCTGCAGTCAGTCTATTAGACATGGATTGAAGTCTTCAGCAGGGAAATAATATTCCCAGAGCGATGACACTCCAGCTCTGTGCTCACTTGGGGCTATGTTCTTTTTGCCAGACAATCACCCTGTTCTAGGAGTGCAGAGATGTACATGAGCAACAGGAACACAAGAGTTTATTAAGATGGTTATTGCATTGCCAGGAGGAAATTTTCTCTATTGCTAAATTCTCTAAGGAAGTGCCTTGGAATTTCTTAGAACTGGGAAAAAATGATGCTGTGGCAGAGAACTGGGCTCTTCCTTTGGCTGAGCACAGAGGCCAACATGCAGTGGCTTCCAGAAACATGTGAAGTCCCTGTTCTACACAGAGCAGCTTTTCTCCTCACCATGATGTGCTGGCAGCATTGGGAATCCCACAGGATGGGGGATCCCACAAGATGGAGGATCCCACAGGATGGGGGATTCCACAGGATGGAGGATCCCACAGGATGGGGGATCCCAGAGAATGGGGGATCCCATGCTGGTGCCAGACTGGTGCTCAAGAGCAGAGGAAGCTGCTCCTCCCCTCACAGTCACATCTTGGGCACAGCTGGGAAAGAAATCACTGCTGGGATTTGTTGTGCAGGAAGCTCTATTGAGGGGAAACTCATGGAGCAGCAGAGTGTAGGGAATCAGTGTGCCAGGGACAGGAAAGAGCAGGAGTTGGGTTTTGTGACATGGTGCTTGTAATTTGAGAGTCAATACATGGGTGACATAAACACAAACAAAAGCCAAGGCAATCATTTGGCAAGCATCCCCCAGATGTAATGAAGAGCACAGGAATGGGGCTGTCTCTCCTTTATGAAGATTATCAACAAATTAAGCAATTTATAGTGAGCCAATCTCATGGCATTCTTGTTATTGCCTTGCTAAGAGCTGAAATCAATACAGGCTGTGGTCTGTGATGAGTGAAAGGACCTCAAAATCAGTATTTCCCTTGTCTGTAGAAAGCAGAGCAAGTGTTCCTGCTTTTGTTGCAGTTTCGTTGCTCCTGCTGTTGTCACCTTTACCAAAAGGAAAGGGATCACCTTGGATTAGTCAATCACTGTGGTTCAACCTCAGCTGGCAAATAAACCCCATGAAGCCACTTCACTGCCCCACCTGCAGGTTGGGGGAGAATATCAGAAGGTTAAATGTGGGAAAACTCCTGGGTTGAGATGAAGACAATTTAATAGTCTGCAACAGTCTTTAACAGTTCCACCTTCCTGGGCAGGGGCAGAGGAGGGGCAGGGACTGAG
>NW_020917342.1:0-5571 GCF_003984885.1 Neopelma chrysocephalum | reverse complement strand
GTAACTGACCATAGCAATGGGAACGTATTGTGGTTGCAATGGCAACTAGCATACATTCCAATTGTTACGATCAGTCACCATGGCAAATATCATATCTCCCATTGCTACGGTCAGTTACTATGGCAACCATCGTACTTCCCACTGCTACAGGCAGTTACCATGGCAAACAGCATACATTTCAATTCCTACAGTTGGTTACCATGGAAACCATCATACAGTCCCATTCCTGCATTCAGTTACCAGGGTCACCATCATAATTCCCACTGCTATGGTCAGCTACCATGGCAACCAGCATACATTCCCGTTGCTACGGTCAGTTACCATGGCAACAATCATTGACACGTGTTGCTTCGGTCAGTTACCATGGCAACCGTCATACATTCCCGTTGCTACGGTTGGTTAACATGGACACCATCATACATTCCGATTGCTATGGTCGGTTACCATGGCAACCATCATACATTCCTGTTTCTATAGACAGTTACCATGGCAACCATCATACGTTTCCATTGCTACAGTTTGTTACCATGGCAACCATTATACAGTCCCATTGCTATGGTCAGTTACCATGGTAACAACCACACAATCCTAGCTCTATGGTCAGTTACTATGGCAACCTCTTGGTTCCTCTTGGAGACAAGCAGATGCAGATGACTTGGGGCTGCAGCTCCTCCTGCCTGTGCCCCACACGCAGGGCATTGGGGCCTGTCTGGCTGCAGCCCCTCAGCGGGGGCACCGGGGGTAAGAACAGACTTGCAGTGGGGAAAGCTGCTCTGAAAGCCCCGAGAGCTGGGCTGTGCAGAGGCTTTGCTGACAATGGCCTTGGGGGTGGACGTGCTGGGACTCAGGCCCAGGGGGAAAATCCCAGGCCTGATCCCTGAGGAGATCAGCACATGCTGCTGAAATGCTGGGGGAGAGCAGAGCCAGCAGAGGGAGGAAACAAGTGTGGACAGCCTGGGCTGATGTGCTTTGGACTCGTGCCTGGCCCGGCCTTGGCTGGGCAGAGAAGGGACAGCCTTTGTGTCCCTGCAGGGCTGGGATTCACTCCCTGCCCCAAAGGCACCCAATGTGTCTGAGAAGCCCTGGGTGGTGCCTGTCCCACAACTGCTGGGAATGGGGACGGGCTTCCTGCACAGGCCCTGTGCTGTCCATGGCAGCTGCTGCACTTGTGCTGGAGAGTCCTGGCACCTCCCCTGGCACTACAGGCCCCTCTTTGGCTGTTCAGTCCAGACTCAGCTGCCCTGAATTAGGTTCAGCAGTGAAGGGATGTCCAGGAGACAACTGCCATTGTACTGTGAGGACATGTAGAAAATACCCTGATAAAGAACAGAAGAGAGACCTCTCTCCCTGTGCCACCTGACTCCATTTGGTCACCTGAACACCTCTAGGGGCTGCCCTGGACAGAAGGAACAATGACAGGTTCCCCTGTCCCACATGTGGGCCCCTTCTGCCACTCAAGTTGGCCAAAGCAATGTCCCAGCAGCCTCCAAGAAGATCCCACAGCTGCTGCCCTGTCCCTAGGAACTGCTCCATTGGAGCCTGCAGTTCCCAGCAGGAATCTCGGTCACCTCTGGCCCCTCAGAAGGAACCAGGGCTTTGTGTCCCAGCAGGTCACTCCTGGCTTTGGTCTTCCTTCATTCTCAGGGGAGTTGGGACAAGGAGTCACCTGCAGGGGCCTGTTTTGGGCCCACTGAAGTGGGGCAGGAGGAATCCCAGCCCATGGGGGTTGTGGAGGGAGCTGAGTGTCCTTCTGGCCCCAGCTCTGCAGAGCCACAAGGAGACACCTCTGTTGACTCAGCTGAGTCCCTTCCCTCAGTGGAGGTGAAGGAGATCCCTCCTGGGCACTGTCTGGGTTTCCTGTCTAATGATGGGACATGAAAAGGGGACTCTTGGACCTAACTCTGTGTCTGTTTGGAGAAATGACAGTGCTGAAAGAAGTGTCTGTGCCCAGCTGAGAGAAGGAACATCATTATGTCCTTCAGCTGTGTCCAGGCAGGTTCCCCTGGAGCCCCAGGGACAGCTGGAGGGAACCCAGAGGGGCAGAGCAAGGGCTGCCTGGGGCTGTTGCTGTGCTGCTGAGCTGGGCCGGGCTCCTGGCACACAGGGAGCTCCTGGCAAGCAAGAAGAGCTTCAAAGAGACAGCTCTGCTGGTGAGCAGCTCCTCTGCACAGCCCAGCAGGGCTGAGGGCACTGCCTGCAGCACCCAGGGCACAGGAGAGAAGGCAGAGAGATGAGAGGCAGCCTGGGCTGGGAGGTAACTGAGCTCTCAGCATGGGAGAAACCTTCCCAGGATTTGAAAGAAGGATTCTCTGGCTGTAGGAAAGTTCAACTTGCCTTCCTGGAGGCATCTCCTAAAGCTGGCCCATCCCACAGCTTCCAGGATCTTTCAGCAGGACTCTCCCAGTTGCTGCAGTGCAGAGGAAGTGGCCACATGGCAGAGCAGGGCAGGAGCTGCAGGCAGCAAGGGCAGAGAGGAGAAGGGAGCAGGAGGTTGAAGGGATCCTGGGGTGGGAGGACAGGGGGGAGCTGCTCAGGGGAGGAACCTTGCCAGCCCTTTGCCACGCTCAGGCTCTGGCTGCAGAGCAGTGCAGGGGAGTTCCTGCAAGTGCCTCTCCCAGCTGCCAAATGCCAGCAGTGGCAGGAGCTGTCAGGATGGCTCTGCTGGATTTGCTGGGGTGCAGCAGGAGAAGCTGCTGCAGAGCAGGACTTGCTGCTGCCCCCTCAGAGGCCCAGGGCAAGAAGGTTCCCTGTGCCAGGGCTGGCTGTGGGCTGGGAAGGTGGGGGTGCAGCCAGGGGTGCCCAGGGCTGTGGGGCAGAGCAGGGTCCTGCCCCCAGGGCTCTGTGTGCTGGGGCAGGGACTCTGCTGCCTGCCAGGGGCAGCTCTCAGCCCGGCCAAGGAGCTGCCACGGCCCTGCAGGGAGAAGGTGTGGTTGGAAGGAGTGACCCCTCAGGGCAGGGCAGGGCTGGGCAGGGCAGGGCAGGGCCCTTCAGCTGCAGGGTCAGGGCTCCTCACAGCTTCAGCTCCACCTCCTGCCATTTCCAGGGGCCCTTCTCAGGAAGCACATCCCCCCAGAACACCTCCCCCTTCCCAGCCACCGCAGGCTGTCTGGGATCTGCTCTGCAGCCCCTGCCCAGGCAGAGCTGCCCCTGGGCACTGGGCTGGGGATGGCTCTGGCAGCACTGGCAGGGAGCTGAGCTGGGCACAGGGAGGGGCTGCTGGCAGGAACAGCTCCTCACCCAGAG
The DNA here is from genome assembly GCF_003984885.1 of Neopelma chrysocephalum. Lineage (NCBI taxonomy): Eukaryota > Metazoa > Chordata > Aves > Passeriformes > Pipridae > Neopelma > Neopelma chrysocephalum. The sequence continues at coordinate 2,328 of NW_020917342.1, read as the reverse complement.
ACAGGCAGGAAGGGAGAGGCAGCTGCTGCCACAAGTGCTGGGCAGGGGGATGTGGGCCCCTCCCTGCTGTCCCTGTGCCACAGACCCCTTCCCTGAGCAGCTCCTGCCTGGGCTCCTTTCCCAGCCCAAGCAGAGCCTGTGCCATCAGGCCCATGGGGGCTGGGCTGTGCATTGCCCTGCAGCAGCCAGAGCCCAGGCAAGGACAAGGCCCTGATTTCCAGCTGTCTCTCTGTGTCCCTCCTCCCTTGGCAGCAGCATTGTGGCATTTCACTGCCATCCCCTGCTGCCTGGGCTCTCCTTGTTCTCGCCAGTGGGTTTTCTGAGCCAGTGTGGGGTTGTGGGGGGCAGATTCCTGCCCAGACACAAACCCTTTGGGTGCTGCTGTGGGGATGTGTCTGTGGCAGCAAAGTGCCCTCCAGGCACCTTCAGGGTATTCAGCTGTTTGCCTGGGTGTCCTGCAGGGCTGCAGGTACCCTCCAGAAGGGCACAGCTCTGCCATAGTGTCTCTGTGCTGCACAGGATCCCCATGGAGAAAACTCCTCAGTGCTAAATCCATGGAAATGCTCTGGGCAGCTGTACTTGGGAGCTGCAATGATCCCTCTGTGTGGCAGTCTGGGAGGAGAAAGATGAGATTGTAATCAGGCATCCTGACGAAAGACAAGGATTCTGTCAATGTTCTCTTTGAACCATGATTCCTCTGCTCCCAGAAGTGCCTTGTTTCTTTTTTAAGGGAATTCTTAAGGGTGATCCCCCTCCAGCTCCAAGCTGCCAGCCAGGGGCAGCTGTGAACAGGAAAGATGGCCAGCTCTTGTCTCTGCACCAAGAGACCATCCCTTTGCCTCTCAGGACTCACAAGATTTCACTTGGAGCACATTAGAAATGTCAGAGATTTCAACCATCCAAACTCCTCCTGGCAAGAGGAATTTGAACAAAATCAAGTCCCTCAAATCCCCTCCCTCTGTTCTGCCCTTGGGCAAACTGTGACCAGCAGTTCTGGAAACACTTTGATGCATCACATGTGCATTTAATTGGAGGTCACCCTGTGCTCCAAGTTGCCTCTCACTGCACAGCAAGAAGGATTCCTCGGGAGCCCATTCCAGGGTCCCTGCTCTCAGTGCCCCCTTCAGCCAGCAAAACCCAGAGCTCGGGGAGAGGGATGCAGAGAGATCTTCCTGAAAAGAGGCCCTGAATATTGAAGTGCTATGAGACATGCAAGATGTTTTGGTGATTGAGTCTGGCCTAATTCACTTCTGCCTTTTTTCTCCTCAACAGAAAATCATTCCCTGAGGCATCAAATGTCCAACAGCAGCTCCATGCCCCAGTTCCTCCTTCTGGCAGTCGCAGACAGGCGGGAGCTGCAGCTCCTGCACTTTTGGCTCTTCCTGGGCATCTCTCTGGCTGCCCTCCTGGGCAATGGCCTCATCCTCAGCGCCGTAGCCTGCGACCACCACCTGCACACCCCCATGGGCTTCTTCCTGCTCAACCTCTCCCTCACAGACCTGGGCTGCATCTGCACCACTGTCCCCAAAGCCATGCACAATTCCCTCCATAACACCACAACCATCTCCTACACGGGATGTGCTGCACAGGTCTTTCTGCTGCTCTTCTTCGTTGCAACAGAGTTTTATCTCCTCACCATCATGTGCTACGACCGCTACGTTGCCATCTGCAAACCCCTGCACTACGGGACCCTCCTGGGCAGCAGAGCTTGTGCCCACATGGCAGCAGCTGCCTGGACCGCTGGGTTTCTCATTGCTCTGCTGCACACACCCAATACATTTTCCCTGCCCCTGTGCCAGGGCAATGCCCTGGACCAGTTCTTCTGTGAAATCCCACACATCCTCAAGCTCTCCTGCTCACACTCAGGCTACCTCAGGGAACTTGGGCTTATTGTGTTTAGTGCCTGTTTAATATTTGGGTGTTTCATTTTCATAGTTTTCTCCTATGTGCAGATCTTCAGGGCTGTGCTGAGGATCCCCTCTCAGCAGGGACGGCACAAAGCCTTTTCCACCTGCCTCCCTCACCTGGCCGTGGTCTCCCTCTTTATCAGCACCTTATTCTTTTCCTACCTGAAGCCCCCCTCCATCTCATCCCCATCCCTGGATCTTATTGTGTCACTTATGTACTCAGTGGTGTCTCCAACACTGAACCCCCTCATCTACAGCCTCAGGAACCAGGAACTCAAGGATGCCATGAGGAAACTGATAACTGGCTGTTTTTCAGAAGCAATCAACTCTCCTTCTTCTGCATGTTATGGACCTCATTAAAGGCCAATCTTGTTATGGACTTCATTACAGGTCCACCATATCTTCTCTATCTTTTACTCCT
>NW_020917341.1:0-7080 GCF_003984885.1 Neopelma chrysocephalum | reverse complement strand
GACGGCAAGGTTCCCCCTCCCTCCCCCACCCCCTGCTGCCCCCGCCGCCCCTGCCGCCTGCTGCAGCCGTGCCCTGGGGACTGACCCGCGCGCGCGGAGCGCGCGCGGCGCCCCGACCACACGGCGTGCTCGGGGGGCGCCCGGGGACGGCCCCGACCACACGGCGTGCTCGGGGGGCGCCCGGGGACGGCCCCGACCACACGGCGTGCTCGGGGGGCGCCCGGGGACGGCCCCGACCACACGGCGTGCTCGGGGGGCGCCCGGGGACCTTGTTTGGGTACATGCCTGGAATAAAGACAAGTACAACAGACATTCAAACACTACAAAACCCAAAAATCTTCTATTGCAGTGAGAATAACAAAAAACTACTGGCAAAGAGAATCAAAAGCTGAAAAAGAATACAAAAAAACTGCTTTATCAGTTGGCATTCACACAGTACTACAAACAGCTTGTAATACAGTATTAACAAGTATAAAGGGAAATAAAGGCATACCAAAAAAGGATATAAACAATTTGCTTTCTCAGTTACTTCCTATCCATAAACTGTGCTTACCCACACAGACAGGCCAGGGCTGCCAGGATCTGCAGCAGCTGGTCGGTGCCCATGCTTAGCAGAGGTCCCCGCGGAGCAACATAGTCTCGAGTGAAGGATGAGGATCGCTCACCCCAGCAGTCCTGACACCCCATTTTAGCAGCTCTGCATTACACCACGTAGGGCCAGTACGTAGTATAAGGTGATGCCTGAGTGGCAGCCAAACCCCGCCTGTTCATCACCTGATAGCAACAGTCTGCGCATGCCCTGCTGTAGGGCAAGGAGCGAGCGACCCCTGCCCACACAATCTTCCTCTCATCATCATCTTTCTCACCCCTATGGACGACCTCTCCCATTGTGTTTCAAGGGTATTTGTGTCCATCTTGCAGCATGGAGCCAAGCCAAGAAGGAACTCAGCTCTGATCATGAGGGACATCAAGTTGACTTGCTAAAAAACACAATGGACCTTACAGTTAACTTGTGCCATGAAGTTACATTGTACAGCACTCTAGCTGATTTCACATCCTAATATGTATTCTTTCTCACACCTCTATGCTCCACTGATCATCTAATTCAAAAGTATCCTCCTTACAGCATTGCAGGTCCACGTTGCTTGATTTAATGAAGATGTTGCTTGATTTAATGAAGGTATTGCTTGATTTAATGAAGACAGGCTCTTTGTTTATCTTGGGAGCATTAAAAGTCTTACATCCTGGATTCATGTCTGGCTGGAATTCTGGAGCTGATACCTTTAACCCAATGCTGGTGTTGGGTGTTGTAAACATCCTGGCTGAGTGATTTTTTTTTCCTTTTAGCTGCAAGCAAGCTTTTCCTCTGCCCAGTTACATCTAATACAATGTCTGTGGTTGTTCTCCAGTAGGGAGAAGGGTGATTTCTGGATTAACAGTTCCCTGGAAATAACAAACTCTTGGTTTCCAGGTGTCCTGCAGGAAGCCAGGTTTTTTGGTCTTCATTTGCTAATTATACCCCTGGAAATAGCCATGAAGGGAATTTGTTTGAAGACCTGAATGCACCTGCCCTGCTCTGGCAGGGGATGTGTAATTTAGTGCTGTAAGTTAGTTGAACTACATTCCCAACAGAATTCCCAGCCAGCTGAGGATCACTCTCCCACCTCTCGGAAGGAGTTGATCCGGTTCCTGCTGGCAACACCCCCCAAGTCCGAGCTGCACTGTCAGCTGAGAACACATTTCTCTTTCTAACAAAGTTCTAGGAATTTCTTCTCAACATCTCATCTAAACCTCCCTCTTTTCTGTTAAACCCACTGCCCCTTGTGCTGTCCCTCTCTGGAGTGTTGGTGTCTGGTGCTGGAATGTGGCAACGTGAAATGCAAACAATGTGTTCTCTTGAACTGAGTTTGGATTCTGGGCTGTGGTACAGTGACCTTGACTTGGAATTCCAGGGTGGTTTGGGCTGCATTCCTGCTTTAGGGGAAAGCTTTCCAGGAGGAGCAATTTGTTTAAATGTAAAATGAAGCAAGGACAATTTTTGAGAGCTTTGCATTTAGATTTCATTAGTCTGAAGTAGTAGAATAAATGGTCTTGTGTGTATTTATCTGTATAGAATCATGGAATGGTTTGGGTTGGAAGGGACCTTAAAGGTCTTCTCATTCCACCCCCTGCCATGGGCAGGGACACCTTCCACTAGACCAGGTTAATCCATCCTGTCCTTGAACACTTGCAGGGATCCAAGGGCAGCCACAGCTTCTCTGGGAATTCCATCCCTTCCCCTCCCCACCCTCCCAGGGAAGGATTTCTCTCTGGTCTCCCATCTAACCCTGCCCTCTTTCAGTTTAAAAACCATTGTCCCTTGTCCTGTCCCTCCAGGCCCATATAAAAAGTCCATCTCCCTCCTTTTTATAAGCCCCCTTCCCTGGTGGGGTGTCTTCAGCTCCTCCCAGGACCTGTGTGTGTCTGTATCTATCTTGTATCTGTGTATATTTCTAGACAGGATATATTTTAATACATTTCTATCCATAGATTTATACATAGATATTTACACACTGTAAATATTAATGCACACCTATCTACACAATGATGTTAACTTTGTGTCCAGACCTACCCCTTCCCCCCTGTAACCTTTCTGGGGGGTTTATTCCTTGGGATTTCCAGGGTCTCAGTTTCAGTGGAGCGGATCTTTCCCACCTGGATCTTTGCTACATCAACTTCAAGATGGCCAATCTGAGCCGCTGCAACCTGACCCGTGCCAACCCGTGCTTAGCCAGCCTGGAGAGGGCTGACCTGTCAGGCTCTGTGCTGGATGGAAGAGCTGCTGCAGCTTGGGAGGGCTGGGCTTGTGTTAACAGAGAGGAGCTGGAACAAACAGAGCGGTGTAAAACATTGAGTTCTTAAATAGATTCTAGAGTTGTTCTGGTTCCTAAAGCTTTCACACTTCCTCACAGTAATGATTTAATGGGATTGACTCCCAAAGCAGAAATTAAAAGTGTCTTCTTGATTGTCTTTGGTGTTGTTCTTCCGGCTCTCACTGACTCCTGTCTGTGCCAGTGTGCCAACCTGCCAGGGGTGAAGATGCTGCGCTCCAATGCAGAGGGAGCGTCCCTGAAAGGCTGCAACTCTGAGGAGCATGGAGAGCTGCTGCAGCTGTCTGTGCTCCTGCTGCAAAGGAAGAGCAAAAGACCTCAGCACAGGCTTCTCCAGGCCCACCAGGGCACAGGCCTGAAAAAGCCCTGGGCCCAAAGTTTCCTGGCAGCACTCAGTGCCCACAGGGAGGGGCACAGAGCCATGGCCCGCTCTCTGTTGCTCTGCAGGCCTCTCGGGAAGCACTGTTTGGTGCAGCCAGGTTCCTGAAGTGGAGGGATCTTGAGCACCTGGTGACCATGGAGCAGTCATGGAAGTTTGGCATATGCCTGGTAAGGACAACCCCAAATCCCCAGCCCTTAATGCCCAGTGTATGGGGCTGGCACGGTGCCTGTGGCCCACACGCTGCTCCCTTCCCTTGGGTGTGCGGGCTCTTTTCCAGGCTCCCCTGCCCCCGCAGCCAGTCTGCCATGGAGCCCCGGCCCAGCACAAGGAGCCCCCTCGGCCGCCGACGCAGTCGCAGCGGGAAGGGCACGGGGCCTTCCACACAAGCTGCCACAGTCTCCTTGGGAGAAGTGCTGGCTGGTGGCCATCCTAAACATGGGGAGTGACACCGAGAAGGAAGGTGTGGGCAAGGGCACCAATGCTGCTGGCAGCCCTTTGGCCAGGGCTGCACCCAAACCAGCAGCTGTGGCAAGTCCTGGCCCAAGGAGACCTGCCACCGCCCCAAGTCCTGGCAAGGGTGCTGCCCGTCTCCTGCCCCAAAGAGCTGTGCCCCCGGGGGACTTCTCTGCCAGAGGGCAGCCAAAGCCAAGGGGTACTGAGGTCTGCCCTCTTGCCGGTGGCTGTTGGAAGCGGCAGCTGGAGCAATTGGTGGCAAGACTTGGCATCTGTCAGAAGGCAGAAGCTGTTGCTCCTTCCTGGCATGATTTTTGGGTGGAAGTGATTAGCAGCAGCACAAAACCACCATCAGCTGCTGAGTTTCATAGGACAAGTAGATTGGACAGAGAGACTCTCAAGCTTCCTTCTGTTCTTTTCTTTTGTTTTCTTGCCTTCTGGAAAAAAAAAATCAGCCCAGTCTCGCATGTTCAACACTCCAGTTGCTGCGTGCTCAGCTGTGACCAGCAGCTGATGTCCAGTCCATTGGGGAAGTGCAGGGGACAGGGAGAAGTCTGGGATGAGAAGCTCTTCTGTGTCTCCCATGAAGGTGCCACCCGCCTGAAGGAGCAGCCAAGAGAAGTGCTGGAAGCAGAGACGTTCTGCCAGTTTCTGCTCTCAGGTGGACACAGGGTCCACTTGTTGCCAGGGGTCGCGGAGATTGGATCCAGGAACAAGGCAGGGCCATGCACTGGTAGGGAATGGGCTCCAGCAGGACCAAAGGAGGAACATCCAGCAGCAAAGTGTGAGCTGGTGAACTGGGTCATCTTTTCAGCAGACACCACAGTGCTTACTTGCCTCCATCCCTGAAGCTCCGCCACATGAGGCCCTGCTTTGCTTCAGCTTCTGCTGCTTCTTCCTTTGTTGCCCTCAAGTGCTGGACGGAGAGTTTAGAAGCCCATGCCCGTGTTTTGAAGGTGCCTGCGTGGAGGAGAGGTTGAGCAGCTGCAGCCCGAGGCTGGTGTCCCAGCAGAGTCTCTAAGGATGGCACCAATGGCACTGGCTGGGGACAGCTGAGTGTGGAAGGCGCGTCCAGCCTCAAGCAGGGCCATTGAAGTCAGTCAGGAGGACAGGCTGCAGCTGAAGCTGCCAAGGGTTGCTGTGAGTCTGGGGAGTCACTGGAAAGCTGTGGTGGCCACTTGCCCTGAAGCCTTTTGCCAAAGCGGGTGCAATTGTGCCCACAGTCTGGCCACTTTTGGCATCGTGGCAGGTGTGGGTGCCTGGGTGAGGAGGCCCAGGCGTTGTGGGTGCTGCTGCTCCTGGGCAGCCTCTGGTGCTGTTGTGTGTGGGGCGCAGAGCCGCTTGGGCAGCAGCGAGTGCGCAGGCCTGCCCGAGGAGCCCAGTGCCCTGCCCGTGGTGGCAGCAGCTCTGCGGGCCCAGAGCTCTGGCTCAGCGGGGTGTCGGCCAAAGCCCCGTGGCCTGGGCAGCCGCAGGGGCCTGGGCTGGCTGCCAGCCTGTGCCACTGCCCCTCGCCGGCAGCACCCGGCGGACGTACCCCGGCAGGGCCCCCTTGCCCTCTTTGTCCCCAGCCAGGCCAGCCTGGTCCCCGTGGGGGTGTGCTCACCCTGCTGCTGAGGCTCAGCCTCCAGGGCTTCTGCCACAGGGCTGGGAGATGCCTCGGGAAAGCACCAGAGCAGCCGGCTGGCAGGGAAGGAGGTGGCTGCCTGGGGGCTGCTTATGGCCTCTGCCCCCCAAGTCCTGGGGCCTTTTCCCTCCACCCTGCTCCTCGGGCCTCTGCCCAGTCTGTCCCCTCGCAGCCTTCTGCCACCCACCCCCTCCCAGATTCCCCTCAAGGCTTCCCGCTCCCTTGTCCCATCAGGGCCTCCGCAGCACCTCACCCCTTCCTGGCCTCCCAGCGCCCCCTCCCCTGCGGCTCTCCCCCAGCCCCACCAACCTGCCCGGCAGCGGCACAGCCCTGAAGGAGTGCCAGAGGAGCCACTCCAGAGGCACTTGGGAGCCCGGAGCAATCCAGCCAGCAACACACAGGCAGGACACAGATTCTCCTTCCTGGCTGGGGGAGGGTTTGTGGCCATCTCCAAGGACAAGGTCCTCAGGGATCCCCACACCTCCAGCCTCTGCCCCTCCACTCTGCTGCAAGCGTTGAGGCTCCAGGAAAGCCACCAAAGGCCAAGGGGCTTCTGCTCACTTTTGCTGGCACGCTGTACAGCGGGACAAGTGTTGCTGAGCACAAGAAGCCCCTTTCCCCTCTTCCCCAAGGCTCTGTGCACACTGGGCACCAAAAAAAAGCTCCTGGGCCTCTGGGTGTGATAACACGTATGTTATATTCCCTGCTGGGCTCAAAGGAAGGGCTTGGAGGAAAGGAGCATCTTCCCCACAGGCTCAGGTGGCCCCAGGAGATGGAGCTTCCCTCATCAGTTCTCCACAGAGCTGCAGCAGCACAGGCAGACACTGCCCTGTGGAAAAGGCTGGGTCTTCCATACCCTGCACAGCCAGTCTTGGAGCCGCTGGAATCTGGAGTAGGGAGCCGTCTGTACAGCTCTTAGCACACAGCAGTGTTGAATTGCCAGGCCTGCCATGGCGAGTCTGATGTCACCTGTCACGCCTCTACGGGCTGGAAGAGGCAGGAATGGAGACTACCAGAATGGGAAGAATGGAGTTCTCCGTACAGCTCTGATGATGTGGAGCGTTTGACGTGCCAGGTTTGAGACGTCAGAGCCGTCATCAGTCATGCCTTGAAGGGCTGGAAGAGAAAGAAAGAGAACCAAGGTGAGAGGCTAGGGGTGTGGGGATGCGAGGAGTCCCTCCTGCCTGGGCCATCCCAGCCAGCTCTTGCCATGGCCAGGAGGGAGCAGGGCCCAAGGGGATCAGCTGGAAGGTGCCTTCCCTCACCCTGGCAGATGAGCTGCAGCTCTGGCTGCTCCTGCTTCATGGACCTGGTGGTGATCCCTGGGAACACAGAGGCTGTCAGGGCCCCAGAGGCACAGGTCCCCCGCATGGGGATGCCCCAGGGCTGGGCTGGCCCAGGGCGGCAGCAGGCCCCAGGCCACTCGGGGCTCCACATGCCCTGGGCCGCATCCTGCTGCCGCTGCAGCAGCTGGGGCTGGGGTCGAGCTGCAGCGGGGCGGGGAGGGACCCCAGCCTTGTGGCTCACCCAGGAACTTGATGGCCAGCTTTCGCAGGGGCTCCTCTGGGCTCTCCAGGTACGGCAGGGCCTGGCGCACGTACTGGCCCACTCAACTCCTGTCCTTTTCCAGTTGCAAAGAGCGCCAGGGCATGGAGGGAAGGCTCGGCTCAGGCTCTGCCCCTTGGCTGGGCGCTCCCTGCCCCCAGCACGGGGCTCCCCTGCCCGCAGAGCCCTGAGGCCCGGCCAGCAGC
>NW_020917340.1:0-387 GCF_003984885.1 Neopelma chrysocephalum | reverse complement strand
CACAGCACTCCAGGGGTGGCCTCACCAGCGCTCAGTCCAGCCCAACAATCACTGCCCTGCTCCTGCTGACACACTCTTCTTCAGCCCTCTTGGCCACACTCTGCCTCCTCTTCAGCTTCCTGTCCATCCACACTCCCAGCTCCCTTTCTGCCTGGCTGCTCTCCAGACACTCTGGCCCCAGCCCAGGGGGCTGATGGGGCTTCTTGTGGCCAAAGGGCAGCACCCGGCCCTTGGCCTGCTTGAACCTCAGCCCCTTGCAATCAGCCCATGGATCCAGCTTGGCCAGGTCCCTCTGCAGAGCTCTCCTGCCTTCCAGCACATCAACACACCCCCAGCTTGGGGTCAGCTGCACATTTGCTGATGAAATGCCTGGTTCTGCAGGAGCTG
>NW_020917339.1:0-838 GCF_003984885.1 Neopelma chrysocephalum | reverse complement strand
AAGAGGGGGCCCAGTCAGCACAAAGCACCCACAAACCACAACACTCACCTAAAAGCTGCTGCCAAGGTCAGATGGATACAACCTCAAGGGCAGGACATGGAATCACAGAGTTCCACAAAGGAATGTCTGCACCAGGACAGAAAGGGAAAGAGGAGCACACCAGTTCTCTGCCAGGAATTCGTGGCTTTTGCTCACAGCAACACAAGGCTGAGACTGACAGGTTACAAGTTCTGGAACCTCATGGCTTGAATGTGGAAAAAGGGAATGGAAATCCCAGACCAGCCTGGGCAAAAAGGGATAGAGCCCCACTGGGTGTTTGTTTATTACATTTCTTAATCAGGCCACAAAATACAGTTTAAATGAAAGAGAACATTCTTCTGTAAATATTAGAAATCCAAATGCAAGAAAGCAATGGAACAAGTTCCGCCTGAGAAGCCTCTGGTTTTCCAGATCCTCTCCCTTGATCCCAGTCACAAGAGACAAGGGCAGAAGCTCTCCTTCAACCCTCAGGAAGCACTCCCAGGAAGAATGACCTTGGCAAGTTGATGAAGAGTGGCCTCCCTGGGACATCAAATGGCTCCCTCAGCATTCCTGGGTGCAACACAATGACTGATGGACATCCAGTCACACAGAACAAGAGGATCCACAATCCACAACACATCCACAAACCACAGCACACGAGGGACACAAAATCACCTCACTGATGACATCACAACTCTCCTGGGCTCTGCTTGTTTCTTCAGCCCTCCCTGACACACATCCAACAATCCAACCCTCCCAAAAACCAACTCCTCAAAGCTGCCGCCAGCTGACAGTGCTGGACCAAGGCTGTGCCGCC
>NW_020917338.1:0-1395 GCF_003984885.1 Neopelma chrysocephalum | reverse complement strand
GAAAGCCTCAGCCAGAGCTCAACTTCCCAAACAAGCCTGGGGCTGTGGGTGTGCCGAGGGGGAAGTTGTCCTGCAGGCAGCAGTTCAGGACAAGCAGGACGCAGTCTGCTCAGGACGCGGCGCATCTGAAGGACACCATGAAACCCATTGTTGCTGCTTTATTAAATCACAGCCACCTACAACTGGCTCAGTGGCGACAGAAGAGCAGTGCTCGTGGTTTGAATCGCGGTTTTTGGTGAAGATTGGAAGGCATCAGGATTCCAGTTTTCCTGCCTGTAGGAAAGACAGAGTTTCTTTTTTGTGATAAGATCCATGCTTGGAAAGCTCCCCAGGCAGCCACCAGGCCCCAACATGGCATCAAGGCACTTGGCAGCAGTCTCCCCAACACCTGCCTCCCAGCCCACACCAAGCCACCACCTTACCCACAGCCCCAGAGCCCTGGATGCCAACATGGCTGTCCCTGACACCACCCTGCTCACCAGCTCAGGTGTCTCGCACAGCGCCTGGGAGGCTGGGAATGTTGGAAGTTACTCACGGATGTTGGTGGCGGTGCCAGAAGAGCTTCTGGCCTGAATCGAGAACTTGGTGATGGTCCTAAAGCCTCCAGGATGTGGATGGCCTGTTCTGCCAGGCAAGAGACGACTTCACTGCTGTCTGTCTTCAAGGGCTGAAGGGCTGTAAGAAAAAAACAGAACCGAGATGAAACTCCAGACATCCCCTCTAGCCCATGTTCCCCACTCACCGCTGCAGATCTCATCCAGTTGCTCTGTGCTTCGGTTCCTCAGGTGCCCATTTTCCAGCTCCAGGGGGACAGGGCCAGTCAAACCACGTCAACTTGGCAGAGACGTCTCCAACTGCTTCTTCTTCCTCAGCACCGCTGAGCCCAGGTGGTCTCTGAAGAGGCAGGTGGAGATGTCCTGCATGTCGCTGTTCTCCTGGGAGGAAGGAGGAAAGGTGAGCTTTGGAAACAGCGGCCCCCTGCCCACAGTGAAGGGGAGTGGCTGAGGGAGATGCCCTGGGCTCAGATTCTAGAGCAGGGACAAGTTGCACTGGGCTGCAAGGCCCAGAAGCCACCAGAGTCCAGGGGAGCAGAGCCTGCTGCCAGAGCTGCTGCCATGGCTGGGCTGTGGGGCAGCTCTCACTGCCCAGTGCCCATCTCAGGGTTCACGCTCCCACATCAGCCTTACCATGTCAATGAAGTGTGGGAGGTTCTCCACCAGATCCTCAGTGGAGGATCTGGCCTTTGTCTTCTTCAAGTTTGGACACATCAGGTGTTCAAGGGCTGAAGGGCTGTGAGCAAAAGAAACAGAGCTGAGATGAAGCCCTGTGTCAGCAGAGACCCCCAGACGTCCCCTCCAGCCCATGTTCCCCACTCACCGCTGCAGATCTCATCCA
>NW_020917337.1:0-650 GCF_003984885.1 Neopelma chrysocephalum | reverse complement strand
GATTCCCCTGCTCTTGCAAATCTGCCAAAACCTGCAGGGCACAGAAGGGGGAGCTTCAGGAATTTGCTGAGCTTGGGAGTGGAGCTAACAGGGAATTGAGAGGAACATATCCCTCAAATACAATCTCTGTGCATACACAATATCTGTCTGGACAGACAGATAAAGCAATAATCAGATATATTCTGTATCATATATATGGCACATATTCTATAGAATCCATCCTTAGGATTTGTATGATAGATCTATAAGATATTACAAATAATAAGCAATAATAAGGCAAGTGTCCTCCTTAGGGACACACACTTCAGAAGGGAACTTGCACTTGACCCCCCCCCCTTCAGCTTCAAGCCCCCCAGTGCCACAGAGGGGGACAGAGCTCCTGTGGAACATTCTATTCCACTGACACAGAGCAAGGAATAAACCCAAAGTATTGCCTGGGTTTGTTCCCTGGGGGTCTCTGCAGCAGCAAGCCCAGCCCCACACTGACTGCTCTGGGCTGTGCAGGCATTTGTGCTTCTGCCTGTCTCACACACATACACAAAAGTCTGGTGTAGTGTTCCCCTCAGGAAACCTCCCCACCCTTGCTCCAGCCAATCTGTGGAGTTTGTCTTTGTTTCCCTTGGGTTCAGGGTCAGGCTGTGCCTGTGTCC
>NW_020917336.1:0-1395 GCF_003984885.1 Neopelma chrysocephalum | reverse complement strand
GGGACTGGGAGGGAATTGGTTTATACTGGGAGGGACTGGGAAGGGACTGGGAAGGGGTTGGGGGGGACTGGGAGGGGACTGGGAGGGACTGGGAAGGGACTGGGAGAAGATTGGTTCATACTGGGAAGGACTAGGAGGAAATTGGTTTATACTGGGAGGGACTGGGAGGGGATTGGGGGGGACTGGGAGGGACTGGGAGGGAATTGGGGGGCACTGGGAGGGACTGGGAGAAGATAGGTTTACACTGGGAGGAACTAGGAGGTAATTGGTTTATACTGGGAGGGACTGGGAGGGGATTGGGAGGGACTGGGAGGGACTGGGAGGGGATTGGGAGGGACTGGGAGGGACTGGGAGCAGTTTGTCCCATACTGGGAACACTGGAAGGAGTCACTGGTTTATACTGGGAGGGGATTGGGAGGGACTGGGAGGGGATTGGGGGGGACTGGGAGCCACTGGGAGCCACTGGGAGGGACTGGGAGGGGATTGGGTTATACTGGGAGGGACTGGGAGGGGACTGGGAGGAACTGGGTGGGGATTGGGGGGCACTGGGAGGGACTGGGACAGGAATTGGGGGGACTGGGAGGGACTGGGAGGGGGTTGTTTTATACTGGGAGGGACTGGGAGGGGTCACTGGTCCATACTGGGAGATTCCTGTGGGTGCACTGGGCCATACTGGGAGGCACTGGGGCGTTACTGGGCCGTACTGGGAGGAACTGGGAGGGCACTGGGGGTAACTGGGAGGCACTGGGGCGTTACTGGGCCATACTGGGAGGCACTAGGATGTTACTGGACCATACTGGGAGGCCCAGGGGGGTCACTGGGCTGAACTGGGGGGACACTGGGGGTTACTGGGCCTTACTGGGCTGAACTGGGAGGGCGCTGGGGGTAACTGGGCTGAACTGGGAGGTCACTGGGCTGAACTGGGAGGGCAGTGGGTGTTACTGGGCTGAACTGGGAGGGCGCTGGGGGTTACTGGGCCTTACTGGGCTGAACTGGGAGGGCGCTAGGGGTTACTGGGTTGAACTGGGAGGGCACTGGGAGTTACTGGGCCTTACTGGGCTGTACTGGGCTGAACTGGGAGAGTGCTGGGGGTTACTGGGCCTTACTGGGCTGAACTGGGAGGGCACTGGGGGTTACTGGGTCGTAGTGGAATGAACTGGGAGGGCACTGGGGGTTACTGGGCTGTACTGGGCTAAACTGGGAGGGCACTGGGCTGAACTGGGCTGAACTGGGAGGGTACTGGGCTGTACTGGGATGAACTGGGAGTCGTTGGGGGGTTACTGGGCCATACTGGGATGAACTGGGAGGTCACTGGGCGTTAATGGGCTGAACTGGGAGGGCACTGGGAGTTACTGGACTGAACTGGGAAGGTGCTGGGGATTACTGGGCCGTACT
>NW_020917335.1:0-5040 GCF_003984885.1 Neopelma chrysocephalum | reverse complement strand
GCCGGCGGGGCCGGCGGGGCGGGGGGCGGCATGGCGGGGCGCTGAGGCGGCGCGGCGGCGGCGAGGGGCGCGCCCCGGCATGGGCAGCCGCGGGGCCCGGCGATGAGCGCTCCCCCGGCCGCTCCCGCTCCCCCCCGCGCGAATATGGGCACAGCCGTGTCCAAAAGGAAGACGCTGAGGAACGAGGCCATGTCGTCCGTGGCGGCCAAAGTGAGGTGGGTGCCCTCGGTGGGGTCCCCGCGGTGCCGGGACCCTGCGCGCCCCCGGCCGCCCCGGGGGCTCTGCAGGGCTGGGGGGGACCCGAGAGCCTCAGGGCGAGCCAAGGCACCGGCTGCGGGCACGACAGGGGGTTTGTCCCCCAGGGCCATCGCGGGGTTGGGGAATGGCAGCCCTGCCGGTGGGTCCCCCTCGCTGGCTGCCCCGGCCCCCGGAACCGGCCGGGCTCTGGCGGGTGGCTCCGCTGCCGCTGCACCCGGCGCTCCCTCAGCCTGGGAGAGGTGACTTCTCTCAGAGGTGTCCCCGCCACCGGCCCGGCGACAGCGCCCGCGGGTTTTGTTTGCTGGGTTGGCAAGGAGCGTGGATTTGTTAGGGATGTGTCTTTTCTGATCTCCGGGCATTGGGAGCGTGGTCACTTCGCTCGGTGGGTTCTCCTCGGCTGAAATGCCGTCTGCGTGTCCGAGGGCAAAGTCAGCAGCTTCCTTTTCACTTTGAATGGGAAAACTGTCGTGTGAAAATCTGCACCCACCTCGTCTGCCCTCTCCGGCAGCGTCCCAAGCCACTGCATGGACCAGTTAAAGGATTTGGGTTCTGTATTGTGCCTGTTCTGCTTTTATATTGCTTGTCCTACAGTGCAGTGTTTCACTCGCCGACTAGTCCCACTGCTTTTCAGTATCAAACGTGGGAGATCCTAGAAGATATATTTGCCGCTTGAATTTATTGGGGTTTAAAAAGCTGTCAGAGATGAGGTTTGCTACAGTGCCCAGGTAGGTGGAGAGGACCCTTCTCCCACGCTGCAGTGCGAGTGTCACGGAAATCATCCGGCGACTATTTGGGGGCATTGGCGCAGCTTTTTAGCTGCTCCTACGGCACAGCTGTGCCAAGGGGTAGGTCTGTCGCTGTCGCTGCTACATCTAGACCAGCTCTTTGCTGCTGGGGAAAAAATGGGGAGAAATAAACTTTTCAGCTGCATTATGTAACACCTTCTTTGTGTCAGACAGAAATCGCGTTAGAATAACCTGGAGTCGTGTAGGACGCGATCCCTGTTGCTGAGAGATCTCAGTCACCTCTCTGTGTAACTCAGCATTATGGCATCTCTGCTGTGCCAGGAGGAAAGAGAAGTCTTATGGCTTGAAGGGAAGAGGTTCAGAGCTGTCTATATATTGCCATCTGTTTGAGTTGTAAAGAAATCCATCCTTCAAAGTCTGGAGTGTCTCTAGAGAAAGCTCCCCGGGCAGAGCCTGCAACTTTTCCCCATGTTTTGATGCACTCTGCCCATAAACCAGTAAAGGAAACGTGGGTGCTCTCAGTGGCATCCAGAGATTTGGAAGTGGGATTCTTTTTGGTGATGTCAGCCAGGTGGATATACAGAAATGACATGTAAAGCACCATAACTGCTGTGATGGGGTTCTGGGATTGGGATTTAGACAGTCACACAAACAACATATTCAGTAATTGGTAAGATTTCAAATGGTTGTGTGGGTGTTTGGGAGCGACTAATGTGTTTTGAACGTAATGACTTGTTAGCCTACACCGAGGTGGGCAGATGCTACTCGGGTAGTATCAATTGTGTGGAGACTGGGAGGTGCCTCTGGGGTTCTGGTTTGCTACATACCTGCTGTAACTACTGACAAGCTGCAGGTACAGTTATGTGGGAGTTCTGAGGAGTCTCTTGCTGGTGTGAATTGAGGTGGCTTGACTAAAAAAGTTACCTGGACTTGGGCTGGGAAACATAAAGTCCTTGAGGAGTGTCTGGTCACGTAGACCATGGCACAGGACAGATGTTTTTATGTGTCTCCCTGTTGGTGCCCTGTGCTAGAAATGCCTAATCCAAAAAGCCTTAGAGGAGGGCAGAGAACTTGCTGAGGGGCTCCCTGCAGTGCCTCTTTGCATGGAGAAGGTGCTGTCCATGTGCCTCCATCTGGCCCCTCCATGCACAGCTCAGCCCCTGCCTCCCGTGGGCTCTGCTACCCTTAGACTGTCCACCGTGGTGATGACCCACCTGCTGAAAGGTTTCCTCCAGGCTTCCCAGAGCACATCACACACAGCCCCTCTGCTCTGCCCTGGATCCTCCTCCATGTATTCCATGTGTCCTTATCTACAGCAGGGACTCTGCAGGACACTGGATGAGGCTACAGAGACTGTTCTGTCCATCCCACGAGGGCTAGGTTTGGGGTCACCTGTATGGTGGCACTGCTGCTATGATTAGGTGCCCTGTGGGTATAGGCAGCTGTAGAATCCTGCTCCTGTGCTGCAGAAAGAAATGCCCTGGGATTGTTTCTCTGTGTCTCCTGAGCTCTGCCCTCTTCATATTTTTCACAACTTTTTCTTTGGAGAGAAAAATCATCTCCTGAATTTTACTGCAAGTCCAAGGGCCACTGATGTCTATTTATTATGAATGGATGAAGTCTGTGTGCACACTTGACTCTCACTGAGCAAGGGGCATGGGTTGTTTGCTGGCATGAATAATGGGATCTGAGCAGAAGGTGCAGGCTCCCTAGATTCTTAAATTAAAACCTCTGCAGAGCAACTCAGGGGAGTCTCCTGTCCCAGGAGAATTAATTAAGCTCCACACAGCTTGTTGTGTGCTAGGTCTTCTAAACAGCTTCTTTCAAACTAACGGCAGGGTTGCTCTGTGCCAGCGTTGTGGGGAACATCCCCAGTGCTGCTGCCTTGGGTCTCTGTAGTCCTGCTCTCCTGAGGGAGTTGCAGCGACCTGCGCTGATTCCGTGCACACACCCGGGCAGTGGCTGTGCTTGGAGCTACTGCTCTGATCTCATCTGAAGTGTGAGATCTCCCTGTCAGACTGTTTCCTCCCTGTGAGTGCATTTATTGCCCTGTGTGCAGCTCCTGGGGCCCGAGTGCTGAAGGCAGGGATGACGCAGTTGTCCTTGAGCCGTGACCTTGGTGCTGCCCCTCCGCTGACGGCGCCGGGGCTGCTGCACCTTGGGCTGGTGCACATTCCCCTCAGGGCCAGGGCGTGTCTGACCCGTGCCCCTTGGCTTCCCCAGCACGCTTCCAAGGGTGCAGATGAACCCTTAGAAATGGGCTCTCTTTGCCCTTGCTGCCTTGGCACCCCAAATGGGGCAGTAAAGGAAGTCTTTTCCTACAGCTCTGCTTTGTATTGTGCTGTTCTTTGGGAGAGCGTGACAGTGTGAGCAAACAGACATGAGGCTCTTGCTGGGTGTTCCAGAACCATCTCTCCTTGCTGTAGTTAGCACAGGAAATATTTGAGTTGCGAGTGTGGTTCATCTTTGCCCAATTTCAGGACTTTGCCATCTAGTCCAAGATCCCCCAAAAAGAGATAAGGATTTGGTCTCCCTCTCTACTGATTAGAGAGAGCTGGAGAATGGCTTTGAACATGGCATTCGTTGCTGAAAAAGGGTAAGTTTTGCACTGACAAAATGCAGAGGTACTTGAACATGTTCCTTATCCCAGGTTTCTTGCTGTGTGAGAGATTTCTGGCTTAGATTGGGGGGTTCTTCTTGGAGTCTAGATTCTTTTTTCTGCCTGTGAATGTTCTGGTGAGTGGTATGAACTCTCTCATGCTTTGATTGCCTTTTTCTTTCAACTTCTTCCTGCTTTTCCTCTCTCCTCCTGTCCAAACTTCGTGACTAAATTACTCCAAGACTGTGGGGTCTTTGATTTTTCGATCCAGTGCTGATGTCTGATTTCCCTTTCTTGAGAGTGAGAATTTTAAAATTAAATTTTTCCAGCTCTCATCTTTCTACAAAGATATTTCAGAAAACTAATTTTTGTCAGGGTATTGTTACTATTAGGCTTAAATAACGTAGGTGTCAACAGTCTTTAATGACTGAGCTGTTAACTGTGGATATGCTGGAGGTGTTCCCTTCTCTGCCTGATGACAAGAGCAGGATTGCTGCTGTAGGAGGACGTAGGTCCTGATGATGCAGGAGGTCTCTTGTCTCCTGTTTGCCTGAGATGCAGCACTGTCAGGTGCTGTCACAACAGATTCCTGCTGCAGCTCCTCTGGGCATTACTTCTGAAGGAGCACAAGAAGGTGGTGGGTGTTCTTTATTTTTTCCATGTAATACTTCTGAACAGTCCAGGTTTTGCTTAGCTTGCTGCTGTGCTCTCAGTGGAGTTATCTGAGGTCTTTCCTGTCTCTCTGAGTGTTTCAATCCACATTTCTTCACTCAGTTCAGTGTCAGTTTGGTGGATTGAATAAATTTACGTGCACCAATTTCTCATAGCTGCTAGTGTGCATCAAGGCCCCTTTTGTCCCGCTAATGTGATTATTTCAGAGACATGAAGGCTATTCCATGCTTATCACATTGTAATTGAGATCTTTGTTATTTGGTGGCTTCGCTCCTTCTAGCAAATCTCTGTCTAGACTGTCTGCGCTTCTCCGCAGTTCTGGTCCAGACCTGAGTCCAGCTCTGACATCTGATGCACAGTGAGTACTGAAAAATGCCCCTGAAAAGGCAGCTGCCTTTGCTGCCTGTGTTGTGCTGCCCCATCCCACCCTCCTCACTCCTGATGCCGTTCTGCTGGAATGCTGGAGGAGAGGCTGGTGGTTTCTGGAGCTGTGGCAGGCTGGTCTGTGCTGCTTAGGCTGGGCAGCACAGCGTGCTAAAGCTGAGGTCCCTGCTCGATGTCCTTCTGTTAAATCAAGCTGTGCTGACTGTGTAACGTGCAGGGCTGATCTGCCACTAAAATGAGAACCTCTCTCCAGATGAGTCAGGGCTAAACTTGTCATGTCATCAGCTGATCACCTCTCAGTACTACCTGCTCATTTGTATGCAGCTTTGGCAGTGTCACACACTCAGGGTTATAGCTCACCAGCCCGTGCAGCTCTAAGGC
>NW_020917334.1:0-2572 GCF_003984885.1 Neopelma chrysocephalum | reverse complement strand
CCAGCTTTAGGAGATGCCTCCAGGAAGGCAAGTTGAACTTTCCTACATTCAGAGAATTCTTCCTTCAAATCCTGGGAAGGTTTCTCGTGTAGTGAGAGCTCAGTCACCTCCCAGCCCAGGCTGCCTCTCATCTCTCTGCCTTCTCTCCTGTGCCCTGGGTGCTGCAGGCAGTGGCCTCAGCCCTGCTGGGCTGTGCAGAGGAGCTGCTCACCAGCAGAGCTGTGTCTTTGAAGCTCTTCTTGCTTGCCAGGAGCTCCCTGTGTGCCAGGAGCCCGGCCCAGCTCAGCAGCACAGCAACAGCCCCAGGCAGCCCTTGCTCTGCCCCTCTGGGCTCCCTCCAGCTGTCCCTGGGGCTCCAGGGGAACCTGCTGGCACACAGCTGAAGGAAATCATGATGTTCCTTCTCTGAGCTGGGCACACACACTTCTTTCAGCACTGTCATTTCTCCAAACAGACACAGAGTTAAGTTCAAGAGTCCCCTTTTCATGTCCCATCATTAGTCAGGAAACCCAGACAGTGCCCAGGAGGGATCTCCTTCACCTCCCCTGAGGGAAGGGACTCAGCTGAGTCAACAGAGGTGTCTCCTTGTGGCTCTGCAGACCTGGGGCCAGAAGGACACTCAGCTCCCTCCACAATCCCCATGGGCTGGGATTCCTCCTGCCCCACTTCACTGGGCACAAAACAGGCCCCTGCAGGTGACTCCTTGTCCCAGCTCCCATGGGAATGAATGAAGACCAAAGCCAGGAGTGACCTGCTGGGACACAAAGCCCTGGTTCCTTCTGAGGGGCCAGAGGTGACTGAGATTCCTGCTGGGAACTGCAGGCTCCAACGGAGCAGTTCCTCAGGACAGGGCAGCAGCTGTGGGATCTTCTTGGAGGCTACTGGGACATTGCTTTGGCCAACTTCAGTGGCAGAAGGTGCCCACATGTAGGACAGGGAAACCTGTCACTGTTCCTTCTGTCCAGGACCACCCATAGAGGTGCTCAGGTGACCAAATGGAGTCAGGTGGCACAGGGAGAGAGGTCTCTCTCCTGTTCTTTATCAGGGTATTTTCTACATGTGCTCAGAGTACAATGGCAGTTGTCTCCTGGACATCCCTTCACTGCTGAACCTCATTCAGGGCAGCTGAGCCTGGATTGAACAGCCAAAGAGGGGCCTGTAGTGCCAGGGGAGGTGCCAGGGCTCTGCAGCACAAGTGCAGCAGCTGCCATGGACAGCACAGGGCCTGTGCAGGAAGCCCGTCCCCATTCCCAGCAGTTGTGGGACAGGCACCACCCAGGGCTCCTCAGACACATTGGGTGCCTTTGGGGCAGGGAGTGAATCCCAGCCCTGCAGGGACACAAAGGCTGTCCCTTCTCTGCCCAGCCAAGGCCGGGCCAGGCACGAGTCCAAAGCACATCAGCCCAGGCTGTCCACACTTATTTCCTCCCTCTGCTGGCTCTGCTCTCCCCCAGCATTTCAGCAGCATGTGCTGATCTCCTCAGGGATCAGGCCTGGGATTTTCCCCCTGGGCCTGAGTCCCAGCACGTCCACCCCCAAGGCCATTGTCAGCAAAGCCTCTGCACAGCCCAGCTCTCGGGGCTTTCAGAGCAGCTTTCCCCACTGCAAGTCTGTTCTTAGCCCCGGTGCCCCCGCTGAGGGGCTGCAGCCAGACAGGCCCCAATGCCCTGCGTGTGGGGCACAGGCAGGAGGAGCTGCAGCCCCAAGTCTCTCTTCATTCCACTTGCAGGCAATAACAGCCCAGGCCTGCTGAGACAGTTCCCAGGTTGCAGGGCTGTGATGGGTTGGGAGAGAAGGCCAAGGAGACAGAGGAGAGAAAGAGCAGGAGAGAGGTGTCCTCAGCGGGAAGGAGCTTCTTGGACCTGTGGAGCTGCTTTAGGGGATGAACAAATTGGGTGAACTTTTGTGGGTGAGGGCCAGAGGAGAGACTGGTTTGGGTGACCTTGTGGAGTGAGACAAAGAGCCCATTCAAGTTGTCTTTGATAACCCTGGAATTCACTGGAAAGGCACCATGACAGGATGCAAAGAGTCCCAGAGGTTTGTGCAGGGTCTTGGTGAAGACAGCCCTTGGGACACAGGCCTTTAGAGCA
Source organism: Neopelma chrysocephalum (assembly GCF_003984885.1). NCBI lineage: Eukaryota > Metazoa > Chordata > Aves > Passeriformes > Pipridae > Neopelma > Neopelma chrysocephalum. Next base: position 482 of record NW_020917334.1, on the reverse strand, counting down.
CAGCTGGCAGGTTGGTGGACAACAGGGAGGCTCATCTGCATCTGCTTCTGTCCAAGAGGAATCAAGAGGTTGCCATAGTAACTGACCGTAGCAATGGGACTGTATTATGGTTGCCATGGTAACTGACTGTAGCAACGGGAATGTCTGATGGTTGCCATGCTAACTGACTGTACCAATGGGAATGTATTATGGTATCCATGGTAACCAACGATAGCAATGGGCATTTATGATGGTTGCCATGGTAACCAACCATGGCAATAGGAATGCATAATAGTTGCCATGGTAACCAACTGTAGTAATGGGAATGTATGATGGTTGCAATGGTAACTGACCATAGCAGTGGGACGTATGACGGTTGCCATGGTAACTGATAGAAGAAATGGGAATGAATGATGGTTGCCATGGCAACTGACCATAGCAGCGGGACCGATTATGGTTACCATGGTAACTGACTGTAGAAATGGGACTGTATGATGGTTTCC
>NW_020917333.1:0-480 GCF_003984885.1 Neopelma chrysocephalum | reverse complement strand
CCCGTACCGTGCCAGCAAGGTGAGGTGCCAGGGGAGGTGCCCGTGGAAGGAGAAAGGCCATGGGGGCACCTCTGCCCCGCTCACCCACTCCCTGCCAGGTTCTGCCAGAGCCCAGGACAGCAGCACCTGGGACTGAGCCTTCCAGGCAGGTCGTGCTGAGGCTTTGCCCAGGGGCCAAGTCCCATTTCCCACCTCCACAGCCATTTTCTGCCCGGGAAATGAGCCCCGTCCTGCCCACCCACACCCTGGGTCGTGCTGGCAGGGCTGTGCCTCTTCCAGGCTGCCCAGAACATGGTGACAAGGTGCTTGGCTGCGGAGCTCCAAGAACAGAAGGGCTTGGCAAGCAGCTTCTCTCCCCTTCCCCATCCGCCCCATGAATGTCACTGCAGTTCCCATCTCTGTAAACGTTGGGAGCTGATGTCTCCCTGCTCCGTCTCCACATCCTCAGTCTCAACCCTCCTGTCCCACCTGTGACACGGC